>NW_007730420.1:91284-97451 GCF_000696425.1 Galeopterus variegatus
TTCCTAGGTATTTTATTTTTTTGGCAACTATTGTGAATGGGCAGGCTTTCTTGATTTCTCTTTCTGCTCATCCTGGTTTTTTAAAGTTGATGTAGTAGTGCTCTGTTCTAATCCAACATGTGTAGATTTTGTAGTTTAGCAGGAAATAAATTTCTATGTTCTCAGGATCGCTTCAATTCAATGTTTTCAACTCTCCCCAACCATGTTCCAGCTGTAACTTCAACTATACATAGCATCACTATTTTATGTGTGTGCGTGAGAGGGAAAGGGGAGAGCAGCATCAGTCTATCTTATTCCACAAAATGCTCAAAATTCAAAA
This sequence comes from Galeopterus variegatus, assembly GCF_000696425.1. Classification (NCBI taxonomy): domain Eukaryota; kingdom Metazoa; phylum Chordata; class Mammalia; order Dermoptera; family Cynocephalidae; genus Galeopterus; species Galeopterus variegatus. The sequence goes on from NW_007730420.1 coordinate 91,604, forward strand.
ATATATGCTGCCTCAATTCTTTTTCAGAAGTAGCAGGAATATAAAGTAGAACAAAATACATGAAGAAATATAAAGAGTCATTTACTCACTTTTATCCTTAATTGAAACTCTCCCTTAGAGCAAATGATCTCAGCTAGACGTTAAAAAGAAATGTGAATGTGCTAATTTATACTAATGTGTGAATGACTAGCTAGCACTTCTAGTATCATTCTGAGAGTTCTTTTCTTTTTAAAAGAAGACATATAGTGATACATATGCATCTTTAACTAGTAGAATTTAAGCAAGTGTAAGCAGCTATTTCACAGAGTAGAAAAGTTCGGAGATTATTGTGGAAATGATTTCAGGTTCAGCCTGGTCTTTTGCTCTGGAGTTCTGCTTCTCTTCATTATAACATCTTTTTTCCTTCCGATTTGTAAGGCTCAAATGTTTATCACAAAAGTTCCCATGGTAGCACTGTTAGGACCTCTAGTTGTGGGGGTGAGAGAGAGACCAGGGTTCTCAGGGGTGAGTGAGGGCAATCAATGGCATGTTTGCACAATGGCAGGCTCTTCTTCCTGGTTAACTTGACTTTTTATCCATTTCTGTTGCTCAAGTTTCTCATCCCTTTCCAAATGCCCCATTTCATTTAAAAATTTTGGTGTTACTTTTAAAAATGATCTTAGAACCTTGGCAATTTAAGCACTTCCCCTAAGATTTACATTTCCCTAAAATCATTTTTGTTTTGTTTCCTCTCCTGCCTTTCTCTTATTTCAGCTAGACTTGATTCTCAGGATCCCACTGTATCAAGATTTCCTTGTTTCCTAGCAACTTGGTTTGATGCTAACCTTTCTGGGTTAGTCTCCTCCTCCTTCACTACCTTCTGAATTTCTCCCCCAGCTTGGGGGGAATTCTTCTACCTGCTATGTGAAAAGCTTCACCCTCAGTTCCACGACCTCTCTGTACTCTGACCCTCATTGCTGGATACACAGAAGCTCCCAGTGGCTGTTCCTGACCAATAGAAATGAATTGAACAGTATCTCTCTTGGATAATTTGGTGACATCATGTGCCCTGAGGCAGAATGTAGACTAATCCCCCACTCTGCATCCGGACTGAGAATAATGGTCTTTAGCCAGGATGGGACTGGGAAATCGCATAGGACAAGGTTTTTGTTTTTCTTTTAAAAAATCTTCACATTGATTACTCTCACGGTACAAACATATTGCTTGTGACAGTCGGCCAGAATGAACTCTGAGGGCCTCTGCTCTCCTTTTCTTCTATGAATCTTGGCCTGAAACAAAGCAAACTAGATGGGGACACCAATCCTAGGAAACATGGTGGTATAATTGGGGGTGTATTCCACATGCTTTTTTTCAGAGATCACCGAGATTTTCTCATAACTACTCTTTTGCATTAAATTCATTCCTTGTCATCAGCTTCCAAGAATCCCAGTGGCTAAGTGAAATATTTAATGAATTGGTCCCGCGAATATGTAAAAAAGTCTTTTTTTTTATGTCTGAAAGTTTAAGAAACCGATAATGTCAGTACGAAGAAGCTGGAAATGTTTCCACATTTAATAGGTGTGGTTACTTTCTTTTTTTTTTTTTTTTTTCCTTTTTTGTCTTTTTTCATGTCCGGCAACAGATCGCAACCCTCAGTGTCGTGCCCGTGGGACTGGCAATGGGATCGCAACCCTTGGTGTTGCGCCCACACCTCGCTCAGCCAGTGAGCGGGAACCGGTCTGTATGTGGGATCCGAACCCTCAGCGAGAGTGCTGCCACACTCCCAAGCGGCGCACTGTAGCAGTGCGCCACCGGGCCGGCCCAGTGTGTGTGTGGTTACTTTCATCTAATCAGTTTTTTAAACCATTCAACAAATACTGACTGAGTACCTACTATGTGCAGTCACTGTACTAGGCCTCAGGGACATTGCAGTGAGGATCAAGGGTCCACACCTGCTCTCCTGGATCTTATAACGATCTTCAAGGCAAAAAAAATCATGGTACTTTTTTTGGGAATGCAGAAGACTGAGCTTCCCAGTGGCCCATGCTGTAGTTTTTCTATCATAGGTGTGTATTTGCATTCTCATCTTATTTCCACTACTAGATTGTAAACTTCCTGAAGGCATCATTGTTCCATTTGGGGGCCTTTCCCCAGAGCTCTTTCCTGTGCTTCCCTAATGCTTGGCTCGTAGCTCTACTTTCTTCCTTATCCCATGGGTGCGGTGGCTGATGAATAGTGAGTGCTTACTGAGTGCCACATCCTATACATGCATGACCTCATTTTACCCAAACGACCCTAAACAGGAACTGCTATTATTGGTTCCATTTAACATTGTCCTTCCCAGGGTCTACATGGCTCCACGTGGTCTGGCCCTAGCCTTAGCTCCTACCTCTCCCCCATCCCCCTTGCTCGCAGCTGTCCAGTCACCCTGGCCTCCCTTCTACTGGTTAACCATGCCAGGCTTGCTTTCACCCCAGGGCCTGACTCTTCTCTCTGCCTAGAATGCTTCTCTCCCAAATTGTCACATAAACCCTCTCTCATCTTGCTCAGCTCTCTGCCCAGTGCTGCCTCTGGAGAGGTATTCCTGGACCTATCAAAAATAGCATCTTCCTCTGTTCACTATCCTCTCACCCTGCTCAGTTTTTCTTTATAGCATTTATCACTACCTGACATATTATGTATCTGATGTTAAATTTTTAGTCTCTGTTAATATCTGAATGCTGCACTTGAGATGTATTTCGTCTGTCCAATCCAGAACACTAGATCCCTATCACCTAGTCTGTGCTGGGCACAAAGTGGGCCCTCAATAAGTATTTGTTACAGAAATTATTTTCCATTTTATCGATGAGAATTTGAAGCTTAGAAAGATTAAATGACTTATTCAAGGGCACACAGTAGGAAGTACCAGAGATGGGATTTGAACCCAAGTCATCTGATGCCAAATCCCATTGTGTGTGTGTGTCTTGGTGTCTTTCATGCTTCTCCACTAAACTCTCAGATTATCTGTGGCAAAGACTATTTGTATTATATCTTGTAACCTAAATGCTTAAAGTGCCTGACAAGTGGAGGGGATTCTATAAATGTCAGATGAAAAATATATAGTCAGCTAATGGATGACTGCTTGAGCAGACAGAGAGAAGCACATTTACGATCAGGACATAGTATAGACAAAGGCACAAAGGCCTAGGAAACAGTGGGAATAGCAGAGTGCCTTCTTAAGTAGCTAGCTTATCACCAGGGGCAGCTTAGACAGTGTGAAAAATAAAGTCTATGGAGTGAGTATAATCATTACACATTCCCTTTAGCAGCTGGAGTCATTGTCCCACACCTTGCCTCACCATGCTCATGCAAGTTTAAATGCCTGAAATGCTTTGCTAATCTTCTAAAGATTTCATTATGATGAGATGGAGCCATGGTAAAAATGTGCTTGTCTTTAAAATGAGAACAGATGGCAAATTGATAGCACTGTAAAATGGCCACAGCACTTAACACTGGTTCTGAATGTCTACCAGACAACAGATGCAATGTTTAAGTTTACCGAGAGGGTTTGATCTCAATGATCCAAAGGAGTTTGGAAGTGTCTGAGCAACACGAAGATTTATTTTGTTATTCTGGACCCTCAGGGGAAACAGTGGTTTGGTAGAAAGCAGCAGTAGAATAACCAGTTGTTCTATTTTTCAGAGCCGATCCCCTCTTCCTTCTAACATGTTGGTTCCATTGCCACAACAATCCTGCTTCCCTCAGCACAAGGAAGCAGGAAGGATGTGTAACCAGAGCCCTCCCCTGGGACTGGTGCATGTGAGCCAAGACAGTCAAATCCTCCCCGCCACTGCTAGAGGACGTCCTCGATTGTCTCCTAGCATCAGTGTTGTGCACAATGACACACACATCTCCTTTTTCCAGCCTGGCAATTTGTTCACTCACTATGCATCCCTTTTGTAGGCTAAAACGATTGGCATCCTTCTCTCCTGCGCAGTTCACGTCCCTTCTTCCCTCATCACTCATCATCATCCGCCCTTCTCCCAAACACATTGTTGTTGATTTTCATTAGCTTGGAAGCACAGAAAATGTGCTGCTCGACTGGAAGGTATTACACCATGGAAGCAGCATTTGAAAGCTTAATTACTTGTCTCTATGAAGGTGTTTTCTAAATTAAACCAATGCATTTCTCAGCCTCTTGAACTTGTTCTTTCTGTGGGAAGATGGAGTGAATCTCCTACCACAGGACTGCAGAGAAGGAATCAGCCATCTTTCTCTCACCTGATCAGAGCTTCCTCCAAGCTCTGACTGCCATGCTCAAAGGTCTGCTGAATGGAAAGAGGCAGGAGATGTTGGTTCCCACCAGAAGACACCTAGAGCACTGATGGGCTGGCACCGAGAGGTCTGTGGAGAAGTGGGCACCATCTGAACACAGCAGGGTGTGCATGCCACAGCTTGGCCAGGCAGCCCCCGAGAAAATGTGAGCATCTAGATTTGGAAGTGTGCCTCTCTGGGTCAATCACGAATAGCTTCCCACCTTGGACAGATGTAAAGGACAAGGCTAAAAGAATGTGTTGAAAAAGGACATCTCTCGCCAGGCCAGCAACACAGGAGAGAGATATAATTGCTGCTAGCAGAGAGATGGAAGTAAAGGGTACATTCATTTGTGATTGGTGGACATGTGAATTGTTGCAGCTATTTTGGAAGGCAATCTGGCCACAGCTATTAAACTGAAAAAGACACCTGCTCAGAGAGGCTTTCCCTGGCCATCCTACCTCAGATAGACATCCTGAATCTCTTTTTAAAAAATATTTTTTTTTTTTTAAATTTTAACTTCTCAATATATGAGGCTTTCCCTGGCCATCCTACCTCAGATAGACATCCTGAATCTCTTTTTAAAAAATATTTATTTATTTTTTTTAAATTTTAACTTCTCAATATACATTGTAGATGATTTTCATGACCCTTTACCCTTTCCTCTTCCTCCCTCCCTCTCTCCCCTCTCCCCCACACTGAATCTCTACTTTGGATTCAACTCTGTTTTCTTTGAAGCATTTCCCATTATCTTAAATTACACATATATGTAATATATTAGAAATACCACTTTATCGATATAATTATCACACAATAATGTGCACGTATTTGAAGTGTACAGTTGAATGTATGTATACAATGATAAAACCATCACCATAATCAAGATAATAAACAAGTCCTTTTACCCTCAAAAGTTCCTTTGTGGGACTTCCAATCAAGGTGGCAGAATAGATGGTCCCCAGCATCACCCTTTCCCAAAATCAACCAATTTACAACTATTAAAAAGCAATGACAGCCAAGCTGGGGAGGCTAGAGCTCAGGGGAAGAGGAGGAGAGACCTATGGAGTGCATGAAGGCAGGAGAAGCCACGATGAAAGAAAACAGGACCACTCTGACTGTTTTGAGCCCCTGCCACTTCAAGGCTGGCCCTGGTGAGCACACAGAGTAAGAGCTGGCAAAACCCACAGCTGTGTCCTTTGTATGAAGTTGCCTGGAGACTACAGGGGAGAAGAGGGCCTTGGTGGCCCCAGGCCAGGAAGACCATTAACAGGGTTCCATGGATCCACATAGGAGAGAGGAGCCACAGACAACTGAAAAAAGGAGCCACTCAGAGGCTGATAAGTCACCACAAGGGACTGGTGCATGGCCTGCCCAGTGGGAAGTGTTTGGAGTGTGGGGGTGAGGGTGACACTCCCACAGGGGGAACACTGGGGCAGAGCAAGGACAGCTCTTCTGCCCTTCAATCAGCAAAGGACCACTCAGTGAAGACTGGTTAAGAATACAGATCTGCAGGGGGTGCAGTTTGCTGAAAAGACTCAGGCCCAGAACAGAGTTTCCACACAACCCAGGTGTGGTG
>NW_007730420.1:98917-102292 GCF_000696425.1 Galeopterus variegatus
TTCTTCACTCAGCATCATTGTTTTGAGTTTTATCCAAAATACGTTATCTAAATCAATAGTTCATTGCGTTTATTGCTGAGTAGTATTCCAGTGTATGGATGCACCACCATTTGTTTATACATTCACCTGTTAGGGGACATTTGAGTTGGCTGCTTTGAACATTTGTTTATGTATTTGCATGAATACATGCTTTCATTTCTCTTGGGTATATACCTAAGAGTAGAATGTCTGGGTCAGATGATAGTTTTAACACTGTTTAACATTTTAAGAAGCTGCCAAAAATTTTTCCCCAGTGGACATAGGACCTTATATTCCCACCAACAGTGTATAAAAGGTCCAGTTCCCCCACATTAAAAGAATAAAACAAGTATGTACAGTTCAATAAAAAATAATTAAAGTGGGGTATTCCCACCACTCACGTGTAGGAAAGAGAACATTACCAGGAACTTGGAGGCTCCTCGTCTCCCCCTCCCTTTTGCAGCCCTCCCTTCCCAACGGAGGTAAACAGTGTCTTGAATTTTGTGTTAATCATTCCTGTGTTTGTCTTTATTGTTTTATTATCTATTTTATATATTCTTTAAACATTAAATTATTGGATTTTTTTCTGGTTTTTGCTTTATTGAAATTAAATCGTAATCCACATGACTTGCTTCCTTCTTTCAGTATTATATTTTTGAGATACAGCCACGTGAATGTGAGCAGATGGTGCCCATTGTATTTAACAGCTATAGAGTATTGCATTGTACAAATAAAGCAAACTTCATGTACCTGTTCTACTGTTGATGGACAGTTGAACTGTGTATATTCGTACATGTATGTGAGTATACATTCAAAAATTTTAATACATTAGTTTGAATTTTGTAGAATTTTATATAATTGGAATTATAATACATACTCTTTTCTATCTGGCTTTCTTCATTCAAAGTCATTGTTTTGAGATTTATCCAAAATATGTTATCTAAGAGATATGGTATCTAGAGAAATTGCTAAATCATAGAGTATGCACATGTTCAATTCTGTAAGGTAATGCTAAGTTTTCCAAAGTGGTGACAACTCCCATTCCCACTAATAGTATGAGAGTTCTTGTTGCACAACAATAACATTTAACATTCTCTGGTTTTAAATTTTTTATTTTATTTAAAATAAAGTTGTGAACTGGTATCTCATTGTAGTTTTAATTTTAATTTCCCTGATTACAAAAAAGTTTGAGAATTTTCCCATTGTTCATCAGCCTTTATATTTCCTTTTTTGTGCAATTCTTCATGATTTTTTCCCATTATTCTATTGAATTGACAATCTTCTTATTATTAATTTGTAGAAATTTTGTATATATTCTAAATATGTTGTGATACATTGTGTCATGATAAAATAAAAAATGTTACCTAAGAGATATGTATTCTAAGTCTTTACTGGTTTTAATTTTTGGAAATGTCACAATTTGTGGTTTGTCTTTTCATTGTCTTTATAGTGTCTTTTAAAGAACAAATATTGTCAATTTAAATATATTGTTTTTATCATTCTTTTCCTTTATGGTTTGTACTTTGTTCATCATTTTTTAAAATTTTATTTTTAACTGCCAAATAATAATTGTATATATTTATGGGCTACCATGTGATGTTTTGTTATGTTCATAATGTGGAATGATTAAATCAGACTAATTAACAAATATTTTACCTCACTTACTTTTTTATGATGAAAACATTTAAAATCTACTCTTTCGGCAATTTTGAAATATACAGTGCATTATTATTTATTATAGTCACCATTCAGTGCAACACATTACTAAAGCTTATTCCCTCTAACTGAAACTTTGTTGTACATTATATTTAAGAAATAATTCCTTATGCTGAGTTACTAAAGGTTTTCTCCTACATTGTCTTATAAAGATCTTTTAAAATTTTTTTATTTTATTTTATCATGATGCAATGTAACCATTTTTTGTGGCCTGTATTAGTCTGTTTTGTATTGCTATAATAGAAATACCCGAGACTGGGTAATTTGTAAGGAAAAGAGGTTTATTTGGCTTACAATTCTGGGACAGCTGCATCTGGCATGGGCCTCAGGCTGCTTCTACTCATGGTGGAAAGTGGCAGGAAGCCGGCAGGTTCAGGTGGATCACATGGTGAGAGGAAACAAGAGAGAGAAAGAGAAGGTGCCAGGGTCTTTTTAAACAACCAACTCTCATGAGAAGCAAGAACTCACTCATTACTCCCCCCACCCCCAAGGAGAGCATTAATCCATTCATGGGATCTGCCCCCATGACTCAATCAGTTTCTAACACTGCCACATTGGGGATCGAATTTCCACATGAGTTTTGGAGGGGACAACACATCCAAACTCCATCATGGCCCTTTACCAATTTCTCCCTAACCCTCCCCCACTTCCCCATTCCCACTTCTGGTAGCCTCAGTTCCCATTCTCTCCTTTTGAAAGTTCAAGGAATTATTGTGATTGTTGTATTTTTCTTTATTTCTTTTTTTGTTTCTTTTTTTCAGCTCCTACTTATAAATGAGGACAAAAGAGAAATTCTTTCTGTACCTGACTTGTTTCACTTAATTTTTTCTAAGTTCTTCCAGGTTGCCACAAGTGGCAGAATTTCATCTTTTAATTTTACCATGCACACATATAAGTCTGTAACCCACATGGAATAGATTTTTATGTATGGTATGAAGTAAGGATCAGATTTCATTTTTCCGTATGAAAAACAAACTGTATAAACTCCATTTATAAAATAGCTAAAACTATCCTTGTGATTTGCAATGCCTGTTCTGCTATCAATCCAGTTTCAATATATACATGAGTTTGATTTTGAGATCCTCTGGTTGATTCCAATGATTGATTTGTCTATTCCTGAACGCTATACCATAGTTTCTTAATTTCTGCACCTGTAATCTTGCTAGGTTCTAAGACCAATCTTTTGCCCAAACTTGTTCTTTTTCAGTAACATTAGTCTTTGCTCTTTGAATATAAATGCACACATGCAGGCATACATATTTTAAAATCTTATTGAGTTCTACAAAATACCCTGTTGAGATTTTGATTAGACTTGGATTGATTCTAGATATACATTTTAAAAGAGAATGGACATATTTATGATAGTAGGTCTTCCTGTCCAATAAATAGCATGGAATAGCATTCCCTTTGTTTAAATCTCCTGTAGTATCATTCAATAAATTTTTACAATTTTCCCCAAAAAGAGTTTGTACATTTGTTTTAAATTTTCTTTTTAGGCACTCTTTTTGTTTGTTTTTTTGTTTTTGTAATTAATATTTTTAAATCAATTACTTTTTTTTTATTTTGGCTAATGTATAGAGATGTAGTTGATTTTTGAATGTTGATTTTGTGTCCAGCAACATTCCCACTGATTCTAGTAAT
>NW_007730420.1:102584-104037 GCF_000696425.1 Galeopterus variegatus
TATAGAGATGTAGTTGATTTTTGAATGTTGATTTTGTGTCCAGCAACATTCCCACTGATTCTAGTAATTTATTTATAGATTTTCTATAGATTCTTTGTGAACAACCATAGCACCTACAAATAGTGACGATTATATCTTCTTTTCAAATCCTTGTACTTTTTGTTCTTTTCAACCTGTGTTCTAGTCTAATGTCGAAAAGCAGTAGTGAAAGCTGATCTCCTTCTATGTTTCCTGATCTAAAGCATTTTTACCATTAAGTATGTTGTTTACTGCTTGGCTTTTTTTCTGTAACTTATCATGTTAAGAGAATTTCTTTTTATTCCAAGTTTGATAAGAGTAATATTTTTTGTTAAATCTGAATGAATAATATATTTTATCAAATGCTCTTTTTGCATCTCCTGTGATGATCACATGTATTTACTCTTATTATTTATTACTATGATGGATTGCCTTGACTATCTTTTAAAGATTCAACCAACCTTACACTTTTGGGATATGCCCAATTTGGTCTTGATGTTTTATCTTTCTTTACACACTTCTAAATTCAGTTTGTTAATATTTTGTTTATGATTTTTGCATCTACTTTAATCAGTAATGTTGGCCTGCTATCTTCCTTTGTCTTTCCTTGTCTTGATATATTATCGTGGATATTCTAGACTCATAGAACAAGTTAGGGGCATGTCCTCTTTTTAAAATGCTTTCTTTTATAGCTTTATGGGAGTGTAATTTATGTACACTAACATTCATCCCTTTTAAGTGTACAGTTTGATGAGTTTTGGGAAAATGTATGCCCCTGTGCAAATATCATTGCCATAAAGTTTTAGAATATTTCTATTAAACTGAAAAATTGTAGACAACCATTGTTGGATCTCCCTTTTTAAAAACCAGCTTGTCAATCTGTGTCTCTTGACTGAAGATTTTAGTACATTCATGTTTAATGTAATAATTGATATGTTTAAATTTAGATGTGCCTTTTCATAAATAATGAATATTTCTGTTAGTCTCATTGTTCTTTCATTCTTCTGTAACTCCTTTACTTCTTACTTTGCACTACATAAATATCTTTTACCATACCATTTTGACTCCTCTACTGACTTTTAGGTATGTTTCTTTGAACTATTTTTTGGTGATTACTCTGGGGATTAAAATATGCATCTTTATCTCATCATAGTCTACATATGTAAATATTGATTTACTTTCAGTAAAATATAGTAATTTGCCCCAGTATAGCTCCATTTCTCTCTCCTCCTTTGTGCTATAACTGTCATATATGTTATTTCTTCAGTCTGAAGGACTTCCTTTAATATTTTTTATAGCACAGGTCTGCCAGCACTGACTTTCCCATGTTTTGTTTATCTTAAAATGTCCTTATTTTGCTTTCATTTTTAAAGACTAATTTTATTGGCTATAAAATCTTGGTTTACAGTATTTTTTCTTTCTGCACTTTGAAAAT
>NW_007730420.1:105214-106010 GCF_000696425.1 Galeopterus variegatus
AGGGTTGCGATCCATTGCCGGACACGGAAAAAGACAAAAGACAAAAAAAAAAAAAGAATTTCCATTTGATTCTTTTTTACAGTTTCTATTTTTTTATTAGAGACCTTACCTGTTTATTCACTGTTAGTATATTTTTCTTTATCTCTTTAAATTCCTTTTTTCTTTTTTTCTTTGCCAAATATTTATTATTAATTTTTCACACAGTCCAATAATTTCAACAAGAATATCTCCAAGGTTGTATTAGTAGGCATCAAAGGATTGTGGGCTGATGGGTCTTGTCAAAGGACCTCTAAAAACTTTCTGCTCTGTTCATATGTTTTCCTTTCTCTCCCCCAACACACTCTCTGGGATCTCTTACTGGCGCTAGAGAAAGATAGATGTTTACAGGATCCTGAGGGAACCTGTCACTCTAAGCCAAAATTAATAAAAGTAGTAAATACCTTTTCTTTTAATTCTTTGAATATATTTATAGTACCTGCTTTAATGCTTTTATCTGCTAAATTCAACATCTGTGCCCACTTGGAATTAGTTTCTATTGTCTTCTTTTTTTCCTGAGTACGGGTGACACTTTTTTATTTCTTTGCATGTCTAGTAATTTTTGGTTAAAACTTGAATATTTTAGATAATACATAGTAGCAACACTGAATTTTTTTTCTGGTAATTGTTTTTTTGTTTATTTGTTTGCTTGTTTGTGTTAAAAAGAATCTAATTGTGTGGACTAAAGCTGCAAAATCTGTCTCCCCTATGGTGTGAAATTACTGGTATCTCTGCTCAGATTGGCCTTTTTTTTTTTTTT
>NW_007730420.1:106819-110676 GCF_000696425.1 Galeopterus variegatus
TTTTTTTTTTTTTTCCAAAAAAATACCGGGTTTCTTAGAGTTTTCTCCCATGCTTGCATAGTCACAAGCACCCCTAGGTCAGCCAATAATTAATGCAGAGGGTATGCTCAGACATATCAAGCCAGTAAGTCTTCACCTTGTGCCCCCAAGAAAATAGGCAAGTCTCCCCAGAATTTCACTTTGCATCAGGCTCCCTGACATCTCCTGTGCATACATGTAATGGTGTAGTTTAGCAGTCAGACAGGGATATGAAGACAGTTTATTTCATCTCTTCCATGCTTCTTTTCCTTCCACAATCTCCTCCTTAAATCTCTAACAGTTTTTCAACCAGCCCTGAAACAAACCTGCCAATTCCTGCCATTGAAGCTACAGGGTTTTTCTACAGAGCTGTGGGTGACAGAAAATCCTCCAAACAAGAAGGCTGCTTACTCACTGTTCTATGGAAGGAAATCATTCAACCTTTTTGTACTGCCATTCTTAAAACTAGAGTCTTAGATATGTTTTTCATGATATAAACTTTATGTGCTATTCTCATGTTTTTCTGCTGGCTATAACTAGGAAGCATTCTTTCAACTCAGGAGTTGCTGGAGAAGCTCTTGGAGCTTTTCTTCATGCTTCATAGTTACACATAACCTTGTTGAACATTAAAAAAAAACATAGTCTGTAAGTCCTAGAGGCTCAAGATGGGACTCCTCCCAATACTCTGAAAGGTTCTCAAGGCTTAAGTTACAGCTGCTTCTAATAATTCCTGGACGTCAGAGTGAATTTCAGCAAGGGTTATAGGACATGGCCAATAAGAAAGACTCAGGGAAGTGTTGGAAAAGAGTAAGAAGGCAGCCAATAAGAAGCACTTTTAGGGGACAGTTCATGTGTAAGTACATGGAGAGCTCAAGATCAGAATATCCTCTTGGGCCTCCAAGAATTGGTTCTCCTCTGGAGCCTTGGGTTCTGCATTCTCACCATGGCTTGAGAAGGACAGCTCTTTTCCTCTTAGTATTCCTTGGCTTTTTCCTCTAATTGTTAGAAAGTGTTTGTGATACTTTCATATCATATTGTCTTATATATGTTTAGAATCATATAGCCTTTGAATTTTTGTAGTCCTCATTTTTGAACCCACCTGGATTTGTGGTTTTCTTTGTGTAAAGATTTTTATCTATGATTCAGTATGATATTTATTTTAATATTTATCTATAGTTAGAGACATTTCAGGTTTCATATTGTATTGTGTGAATTTTGGATAAGTTATATTTTTCTATACATTTTAAATTTTATTTATATTTCCTAGTGTATTGGTTTAAAGTTATTTGTAATATCCTGCACTTATTTGTTTAACTCCTACATAATCTGTAACTATGTCCCACTTACATGGGTGGGCTTAGAGGGTACAATATTCACCAAGGCCATCAGTACATTTCAGATGGTAGAACGTACACTATTCACTAAGGCCATCAGAACATCTCCGACGCATCTCACTTGCATCACTGAGATATTCAGTGGCCTCTCCTGTGTAAACCTGGGCTGATGGTAGGACAGGTAATGACTGAATCAGTATCCATAACATTCAGCAGAATTAATGGGGCCCCAGAGTTAGAGAGGCCAATGGCAGCACTCAATCACCGGAACCTAGGGTGCCATAATTATTGTATTAATTGGCAAGGTTGTAAAGACAGACAAGAGATCTTGATCTGCAGGGAACTGTGGAGATGGTAAATAGAATATGGTGTACCTAAGGGCAGGCCATGATAGGATGCCATTGAACATTAACAACAAGAAGAAGGAAAGAATGAAGGAGCAGAAGCTTGAGTGCAGTTAGCCCAGTGAAAGTCAAGATCACTTGCTTAATGACTAGGAGTAAGCCAGTTTTCTGACCTGAAACTTACTGACTAAAGGGGTGAGCAGGTCCTCACAAGAAAAGACTCTAGTAAGCATATACTGTACTGTAATAATTTCTGTTTTTCAGATAAAGGGATTTTCAGCCACTTACTCAGGTTAATGCTCATTGGGGAAAGAAGAATACCCAGACATTTCAAAGACAATTGGATACAGGATTTGAGTAGCTGTTGACACCTACAGATACATGTTATCATGGCCTACCTGGTAGAAGGGGGCCAGGTAATAAATGAAATCCTGACTAAAGTTTTGCTTACTGTGTTTGTGGACCCACTCAGTGTTCATTTTTCCAATTTTTGTGAGTATAATTGGTATCAACATCCCTGACATTGGATCAACGGCCAATGAGATAAGAACTATCTTAGTGGGAGAGGCCAAAGGGAGACTTTTGGAACTGCCTCTCCCAACCAAAATAGTGAATTTAAAAATATATATCCTATTTCATAAGGAGGTGGCAGAGAGTAGTGCTACCTTTGAAGATTTAAAAGATGTAGAGGTGACAGTTCTTACTACATATCTATTTGATTAACCAGTCTGGCCCCTGCAGAAACCAGATCAATCTTGGAGAATGACAGCAGACTACTGAAAGCTCAAGTAAGTAGGCACCTTCGTTGCAGTTGCTGTGCTATACTTGGGTAGGCTTGCCAGAGCAGATTGATAAATAAAGCCTTAGACACATGGTAGGTCAATGGTTTTGTGAATGTGTTCTTTTCTATTCTGATAAAAGAGGATGAGGATAGTTTACATTTATGTGGAATTAGCAATGAATAGTCATTTACTGTTTGCCATAGGACTGTTAATTTTTCTGCCCTCTGTCATAATACATTCCAGAGAGATCTGGACTGTCTGGACATCTTGTAGAACATTACATTAACTTATTACATCATGCTGATTGAGAAAAATGAGCAACCGAAGGTATTATATTGAAGTCCACACATTTACTTCTCACAGTCCTGGAGATTGGGAATTTCAAGATCAAAGTGCCAGTAGATCTAGTGTCTGGTGAGGGCCTGCTTCCTGGTTTGCAGACAGTCCTTGTTCTTGTTGTATCCTTATGTGGTACAGAGCAGAGAGTGAGAGAAAGCTCTTGTGTCTCTTATGATAGGGGCACTAATCCCATTCTTGAGAGCTCCACCCTCATGACCTAATTACCTCCCAAAGGCCCCACCTCCTAATATCATTACATCATGGGTTAGGATTTCACCATATGAATTCCATGAAGGGAAGGACACAAATATTCATTCCATAACTTTCCATTCAGGGCATAAATACCTCTCAGGCCCCATGGTGTTGGTGGTATCAGTGGTGGGAAAAGATGCAATGAGAGGCACTGGTGGGAGAATCACAGCTCAGGCCTCTGGGGTTCTGGAGCAAGGTCATGCCATTTGCAGCAAAGAATTATATGCCTTTTGAAAATAGCTCTTGGCATGACACTGGGCCTTGGTAGAGATAAAATGCTTGATTATTTGGAGCACCATGACCCTGCACTGCACCTGGAACTGCATCCTGATCTGGGGTCTATCAGACCTGTCAAATTACAAAGTTAGACAGGCCCAGCAGCAGTCTATTGTAAGATGGAAATGTTACAGGTTTAAGCCTAAGAAGGACCAGAGGGCACAACTGCATGAGCAGGTTTCCCACACTTCCACGTCACCCTCTATGGCTGCACCAGCACCCGTCTCCCAGCTCACACCTATGGCTACAGGAGGATCTCCTATGATCAGCTGAGGGAGGAGGAAAAAGCCTGAACTTGATGTACAGTTGGGCTGACCTGGTATGAGGAAGCAAGCTGAAAACAGAGGGTGCTGAATTACATCCACATGCAGGTGTGACCTTGAAAGGCAGTGAAAAGGGAAAATCTTCCCAGAAGGTAGAGCTGCAAGTGACAACCCTGGTCATTCATTTTGAGTGAAAGGAGATATATACATATGCCTGAGGAAAGAATATATATACATATACCGTTAGAT
>NW_007730420.1:111526-112349 GCF_000696425.1 Galeopterus variegatus
GAGTGAAAGGAGATATATACATATGCCTGAGGAAAGAATATATATACATATACCGTTAGATAGATAGATTCCTGGACAGTGTCCAATGGCCTGGCTCATTGGTGAGAGGTCTGGAAGAAAAACAACTGCGAGATCAGAGCCAAGGCTGTGTGGGATAGAGGCTTGTGCATGGACACATGGGAGTGGGAACAATGTGTGAAGATTTTTGTATCACACTTTAACGCCCACCAGAAAGCATCCAACAGAAGAACCACTGAATAATAAAGTAAACAAAATGATTCAGTTAGTTGACATTAGCCAGCCTTCCTCATTGCCCCCCCCCCCAACTGGAATGATGGACACATGAATACAGTTGCCACAGTGGAACCACACTCCAGGGAACACATTTCATAGCAATTTATGGGAATGGGCCCTTCACCATGGGATCCACTGGTTGTATCATATACTACACCATACAGTGTACAGTACACAGTGAGAGGCAGCCTCACAGAACACAGCACAACAGAAAGCACAGCACGGATACCCACTTGCCAAGGCCAATCTAACTACTGCTGGTTCTGAATGCCCAAACTGACAGCCACCAATCCCTAGCCTTCGACATTGCCCTTTTCTTAGAGGAGACCAATTTGCGACTTAGAGGCAGTTAAGCACTTTGGGATTCTTTCATCTTGGAAGGGCCAATAGCTTTCCTGAGAGGGATATATATTCTGGTTATGAACTTGCCTTGCCTACCTGCATAGCTTCAGCCAGCCCCACGATTCAGGGGCTTCCGGAATGTCAAACACGCAGGTATGGAAACCCACATAACATAGCTGTCCAGGGG
>NW_007730420.1:112941-114096 GCF_000696425.1 Galeopterus variegatus
CAGGAAGGACCTACTGAAAGCACAACAAAAACACCAGCTTAGAGGAAATACTCTGCAAAGACAGGTGCCATTTCTTAGGATGCAGTAGGTACACTACATCAGAGATCTCTATATGGTGCTATGTCTCCAGTAGGAAGAATACATCAGTCTTGGAACCAAGGAGTAGAAATAGAAGTGGCTCCATTTGCCATTACACCCAATGACCCATTGATAAACTTTGTGCTTTCCATCCCTAAAACTCCAAGCACTGCAGTCAAAGGTCCTGGTCTTTAAAGGAGGTGCACTCTTGCCAGGGCAGAGAGCAAATGTCCTATTAACTTCAAGCAAAGGCTGTTGTCAGGACACGTCGGTCACTGAGTGTCCAAGTTCTAGCAAAAATAAAAAAGAGAAACTACCATCTTGGAAGGGGTAACTGGCTCTGATCAGCAGAAGGAGGTTGGGCTGCTCTTACACAATGGGGGCTCATAAGAATGTGTGTGGAAGCCACCTGATCTACTTGAGCACCTCCTGGCATTCTCTTGTCTAATTTTCACCATGAATGGACATATGCAGTGAAACCGGCCTGAGGACTCTCAAACCCCTCAGTGATGGAGGTTAGGGTCACACCAACAGATAAACTACCCAGACCTGCAAAAAAGTTAGCTGAGAATGAGAAAAATTTAAAATGGATAGTGATATATATACATTAGTTGCAGCTTCATGACCAGCTGCAGCATACAGGGGCTGTTATTATCTCACTAATATCTCTCTTCTAAGTTTTCTCTGAAACAAAGAGGCCCATAGGAACCATGAAGGAGTTACTCCTCGAACATACATGGAGAAGAGGATCTGTGCAGCATGAAGGCTGGTCTGTGGCAGCCATAGAGGCACACTGTTCAGATCTCCTTCAAGAGATCCTGTTGTAGGAAGCATAGCTGACCAACACCTTCTAGCTACTGTCCCTTTGTGTCTGCCATGGTTTTCATGCCTAGGCCATACTTTCCTTGGCTGCTGGCAGCCAAGGACTGAACATCATCAAGAGTACTACAGGCAGTCCATAATGGCCCAATGCCAGACACATCCAGTTGGAAACCTTTGTTCAGGTTGATTGAGGCTTTCTTAGGACTCTATAGCAATCTGAGACTCTACCTACACAATCCTTTCTTTCCTCTCTCC
>NW_007730420.1:115471-116548 GCF_000696425.1 Galeopterus variegatus
AAAAAAAGAGAGAGAGAAAACAAATGAACAATATTGGGATGAGAAAGGACATCACTACAGCTCCTACAGACATTGAAAGGATAATAAGAAAATACCATGAACAAATTATAGTGCCAATAACTTTGGTAATTTAGGTGAACCAGACAAATTTATTGAAAGATACAACTTAGCAAACTAACACTAGAATAAATACAAAATCTGAATAGCTGAATATCTGTTAAAGAGACTAAATTTATAATTAAAAATCTTTATACAAAGCAAACTTCAGGCTGCATGATTTCACTGGTGAGTTCTATCCATGTTTAAGCAAGCAATGATATCAGTCCTACAAAAACTGCCAGAATGGAGAGGAGAAGGAGATGCTTCCTAGTGAAATTTATGATGTTAGCATAACCATGATACCCAAATCTGACAGGAAAACTAAAGAGAAAATTACAGACTAATATTCCTCATGAACCTGGATACAAGAATCCTTACAATATTGTAATTTAAATCTTACAGTAAATGAAGAGGATAACACATCAAGACCAAGTAGGGGATTGTCTCAGGAAATCAAGTTTGGATTAATATTAGGAAATCAATAAAAGCAAATCAGCATATTAACAGAATCAAGGAGAGAAATGATGATTAGCTCAATAGATGCAGAGAAAGCATTTGACCACAATCCAACATTTATTCATGATAGAAGTAAAAGCTCTCAACAAACTAGACATAAAAGGAGAATTCTTCAACCTGATGTAGGCCATCTACAAAAATAACTACAGCTAACATGATATAATAAAAGTAAAATATTGAATGCTTTCTCCCCTAAGATTAGTAACAGGGCAAAGATGTCTGTTCAAATATACCACGTATATTCAACAATGTACTGGAGATCCTAGCCAGGGGAAAAGGAATGATAAAGAAATAAAAGACAGAAGAATTGGAAAAGAAAGAAAACTGTCTTTATCACAGATAAGATAGTTGTATAAATAGTTAATCGGTTTTCAAAGGAATCTACCAAAAACAATTACAACTAATAAGTAAGCTTAGCAAGGTCACAGGATACAGAGTCAGTATATAAAAATCAATTGTATT
>NW_007730420.1:117099-122256 GCF_000696425.1 Galeopterus variegatus
ATGCATCATATTAATGGATGAGAAAACCTAACTTTGTTAAGCTGTCATTTCTCCCCAGTTTCATCTAGAGATTCAATGTAATTCTTATAAAATACCAGTAAGTATTTTTTCTGGTAGAATTTGTCAAGTTCATACTAAAATTTAGATAAAAATAAAAAGTAACTAGAATAGTGAAAACAATCTTGAAAAAAATAATGTTGGAGAATTTACACACCCTACTTTCCAGAGTAAATATAAAGCTATAGTAATGAAGACAGTTGGTATGGACATAAGGGTAGACAAATATCAATAATATACAAGAGTCCAGGTATAGATCTATCTATATATATATGTATGGTCAGTTAGTTTTCTATAAAGGTAACATAGCAATTCAACAGGGAAAGCCTTTTCTACAGATGATGCTGAAACAACTGGATAACTGTACAGCAAAAAGGAACCTCAATCCCGACCTCACACCATACACAAGAATTAATTTGAGATGGATCATAGACCTAAATGTAAAGGCTAACTTTGCAAAGCCTCATGAAGAAAACATAGGAGAATATCTTTGTGAGCTTGGGATAAGCAGAGATTTTTTAGGTGGGACACAATAAACACTAATCATAAAAAAAGAATTTATAAATTGGACTTCATCAACATCAAAAACTTCTTCTCAGACTTTTTCCCAGTCTGAGGCATACTTATTTGTATTCTGAAGAAAGATTTGTAACCAGGGTATTTTTAAAAACTTCTTAATATCAATAACATAAAACCAAACAATCCAATACAAAAATTGGCCAAAGATTTGAACATACCCCTCACAAAAGAAGGGTATTGTCTGCATGCACATTAAAATATGCTCAATATTACTGGTCACCAGAGAAATATCAGTTAAACCACAGTGAAAATATGAAAATTGTCTGCATACACATTAAAATATGCTCAATATTACTGGTCACCAGAGAAATATCAGTTAAACCACAGTGAAATTTCACTTCACGCCTACTAGAATGGCTAAAATTAAAAAGATTAACACCATCAACTATTGGTGAGAATGTATATTGCTGCTGCAGTTCCTTTAGAAAATTGTTTGGCTCTTTCTCATCGAGTTAAACACACCCTATCCTATCACCCAGCAATTCCATCCCTAGGTATTTACCTAGAAAAATAAAAACATATGTCTATAAAAGCACTTGTGCAAGAATATTCATAGCTGCTTTAGTCATGATCAGCAAAATCTGCAAAACACTGCCTATCAACAGGACTTTAGATAAACGAGTTGTGATACATTTGTAAACGTAATCTGCTCAGCAATAAAAAGAAGTGAATTACCGAAACCTGCAACAAAATGGATGAATCTCAAAAATATTAAGTTGAGCAAAAAAAGTCAAAGTGTACCTACTATATGATTCCATTTACATAAAGACCAGACTAATCTATGGTGATAGAAATTTGGACAGCAGTTGCCTCTAGAAAGGATCGAGGGGATTGCCTGGGAAAGAGACACTAGGGAATATGTTGGCGTGATGGAAGTGTTCTACATGTTGATTCAGGTTTGGATTAAATGGGTATATACAAGCATACTTCAAAAAGTTCATGGAAAAATATAATTAAAAGATAATATGAATCTTTCTATGAACTTTTTGAAGTACCTTCATACATTTGCCAAAACTCATCATACATTAATGTCTGTGCATTTCACTACATATAAATTACATCTTAATTCTTAAAAAGAAAAGAAATAAGAAAATATTGCTTACTGGCTATTATCGGGCATTGTTCCAGGTGTTAGGGTTACAGCTGTACACAAACTGACAAAAATATGACTGCCCTTGTGAAGGTTAATTCTAGATTATTTATCAGATGAATAAATAAAGTGCTGCTGTGTTAAACTGAATCTCTGCTGTCACAGGTTTCCCCCGGCTGTAGAGAGTGGCTCAGGATATCATACTTCCCACTCCCACTAGCCATCTTGCTAGCCTGGTGGCAGGTGCTCTCAGGCTGTGAACACAGGCCAGCAGCCCTGGTTGGGAAGCAGTGTGTTGGCATTTGGGATAGGCCAAGACGTGCTAACTGAACTGAAAATGAGCCCTGGAAGAAAACCCTCTGGGCTATATTTCATTTCTACGCAAAGGAGGATTCATTCGCTGCATGGCTTGCATACGATTCAGTGGGGCTGGCTTGGTTTGGGCAGATGCTTCAAGTGGGCGGCAGTGAGGCTACCTCAGAACCTGTGATCTTGCCAATCTGCAGAGGCTGCTTCCTAAACTGTCCTCTTAGGGTGGGCTTTACAAAGCACATTTGGCAGACTTCAAAGGGTAAAGGGAGG
The DNA here is from genome assembly GCF_000696425.1 of Galeopterus variegatus. Taxonomy (NCBI): domain Eukaryota; kingdom Metazoa; phylum Chordata; class Mammalia; order Dermoptera; family Cynocephalidae; genus Galeopterus; species Galeopterus variegatus. Next base: position 119,408 of record NW_007730420.1, read on the forward strand.
AATAAGCCTCTTGCTAAGAAGCTTTAAAAATTGTAAACCCAAGCAGCATCCTGGACAACTCCAGGCATCCCAGGGGCTGTCAGCCTTTTGTGGAATTGGTAGGCCCCTTGTTTGTCCTTCGGAGTAGGTAGGTCCAAACCTGACTTTGGGTGATAGGCCATTAGTCCTGAGAAGGTCAGAAGTTGTGGTGGAGACAGGTCTTTCTCTGCCCTAGTCCGCCTCAGAAAGCTACTCAATCACATACTATTACAAGAGCAGGTTCCAAGGTAGAGTAGGAATGTATTGGGCTAACGGGTACTGAGATAGGTAAGAGCAGGTAGTTGCTGGTAGAAATGAACAAGATGCCTTTCGAGGTTCTCTCCCACAAGAGAGATGTTGTTGGATGCTCTTTTTCTACTGAGAATTTAATAGCTTTTTTATTAGTATTAGGTAAGAGCAGGTAGTTGCTGGTAGAAATGAACAAGATGCCTTTCGAGGTTCTTTCCCATAAGAGAGATGTTGTTGGATGCTCTTTTTCTACTGAGAATTTAATAGCTTTTTTATTAGTATTAATATTTATGTAGTGATTGTATTTTATAAAGCCTATTTCTTATAATAATCACAACTAGATTTGTTGATTGCTTTTTGGTGCCTGCCTATCTTAGACAGGTTCCTCCAGAAGCAGGACCTGAGACAAGATTTCAAGTGCAAGTATTCACTTGGAAGATGGAGAAAAAAGTGGTAGGAAAGAGAGACAAAGAAAAAGGTGGCCAATAAAAGGTGACCATCACACATTGTTTGAGGGCTATCCCTTGGAGGGACATTCATTCCTCAGCATATTTTGCCCCCCTTTCAGGCAGCAAAGCTGGTCCAGCAGCAAGAAGAAGCCCTCAGAGAAGAAATGCAGGTGCCAACTGTGGGAAACAGAGCTGGATCTCACTGAGGTGGACGCAGGTGGATGGCAGCTGCTACACAGCATGGTGCTGCACACTTTCTATGCATTCTGGACTTCACATTCACAGCAAGTCTATGACTTTGGTATCATTGCTTCCATTTTAAAAAGAAGCAACTGAGACTTGGAGTGGTCCAGTATCTCCATAAAGGTCCAATTGCTGAGGGACAGTTGGGGCTTCCGACTCCAGAACTCACTCTTAACCAACCATGCTATGCTGTTTTGTGTTTCTTAATTCCTTTAACTATACAATAAACAAGAGACATTTTTCTTTCTTCATTTTATAATGAAGAAAATGGAGGCATCACTGACAGGCATCAAACGACTTGCCCAAGATCTTCTGGTCGCGCCTGCTCTGAAGCTTACGCCCATCCCGTTAAGGTGCTGCCGGGCTGTGCCGCTCTGTGTTTCTTGTCTGCCTGCCTCACTGTGGACTCTGTTTTTACATTGGCTCCAGTGTTTAGAGGATTTTACTTATAATTCCCTTGAAATAGGCTGACTCAAAATTCCATTGTCCCACACAGCGATGTTTAGAGTTAATTTCCCAAGCAGTCCTCTTCCCAGGAAGAATTTAGTTGATTTGCTTGCTTTCAGTTTCTAAACCATCTGTTGTTTGCTTTCTTAATCAAACAAACTAGGCCTCTAATCTTCTAAGACAAGCTTATCAGACAGGATATATAATGTGATCAGTATAAGAATTAAAGTGAAGTCCAAGATCAAGTGCTTAGAAAACTATTTTGGTCAGATTTGATTGCAATAAGCCAACCCTTTTACAGCTTGAATCCAGTTCCCTTTGAACCCAGAGGAAAAATACCTTCTTGAGTCTCCAGAACTACCTGGCTTGGCCCCGCCACCACTGGAGGTTTGAGCCACAGATACTTAGAGCGCAGACAGGAAAATCTTGTTCTACAGACAGAAGCTCAGCTTATAGGGGTTAGAATTCTGATAGCGCCAATGGAAATCAGGAGACATTATTGGTATAGAACTTAGTCCCAACAAATGGCCCAAAGAAGCTGTGGATGAACTCTCCCACATAACCAACAGGGAACGAATTCAGTTCTCCAAGTTTCTGTCCCACTGGAGGTTAGCACTGATCTGACATCCAGATGTTTAACTTCCCACTTCTGGGGGGAGATGCATCAATCACAGAGGTGCCCAGCCAGATGTCCCCTCCAGAGAAACTTCTGGGAGGAGGGTAGCTGGCAGCCAACTTCTAGCTGCTGCAGATATGGACCTCCAGCAGAGTTCACACTGAGGCTATGCATAACATCATGACTCTGATCATGACTCCAAGCAGGACTAAGCATAGCAGGGATACTAGACCCAAACCATTCCAACACAGGACTCCTAGGATGGACAGTCTTTGCTCTGGGGCTCCTCGTCTGCCTAGCTGAGACCTTCTCAGATCTGCCCTGTGGTCAACCTGTCCTCCTTTCTGAGCTCTCTCTCCTTTTACCTGCATCATGTTCTGAAGGCAATTCCCACCTACTCCTGCTCCTTCCTCCCTTCACAAACATTTCCCCAATGAATCGCTAGCACGTCTAATTCCATCTTGCTATCACTCTTGGAGACTTGAACTGATATAGCTGGTACAAAGAATGGGGTTTGGGCTCTAGCTCATTCATCACACAGCTGGCAAGAGATGCCACCCTCAGTGAAATGTGGGGTGTGGATAGTCCCTGAAATAAGGTGATGTGGCTCAATTTCCGAAGATTTCGTGGCTGGAGACCTGGGAAAACATCCCAATGGAGGAGAATGCCTTTGTCAGTGCAATGGTTTAATCATTTTGAATATATGGGGGAAGCAATAGCTACACAGACAATATTACTATACTACGTTGACACACTGGAGAAGGATAATTAGAAACTGAGGGCAGTTAACAAACAATTCAGGGCTAAGTGTGAGAGCCAGAGGGCCT
>NW_007730420.1:122658-137154 GCF_000696425.1 Galeopterus variegatus
TGGTTTAATCATTTTGAATATATGGGGGAAGCAATAGCTACACAGACAATATTACTATACTACGTTGACACACTGGAGAAGGATAATTAGAAACTGAGGGCAGTTAACAAACAATTCAGGGCTAAGTGTGAGAGCCAGAGGGCCTCTTATCTACAGCAGTGGGAGAATGATCATAGTTGAAGACTCAGGATTTAAAATTTCTCAGAGCTCCAGAGATATTTAAATGCTCAGCTGAGCCAGGGCTGTTATGCTAAGGTCACAGTCCTGGTTGGGAAAATCTGGGACGCCGAAACCTGAGAAGGGGGCCACATGATGGTGTTACTAAACCAAGAGGGGTGTCCATCGTCTCCCACACCAAATGACTAAAAAGTCTCTCATGTCAGAGTTTGTAGTGATAAAGAACAGTGTTTATTTGAGTGGCTAGTCAAGGAGACCAAGGGAGCTAAAGGAGCTTAAAGTTCTCAAACAACCCTATAGCTTAAATTCACAGATACTTATAGGACAGGAATTTGGGTAAGGTTCTCAGGGATTGTTTGGATGCCTGATTGGTCAGCGGTGAGGTCAGTGTAATTATTTCTGTCATCTTGAGAAATGCTTTTCATGGCTTCTCCCAGTCTGGGGGTATACATACCTCAAAGCAGTCTTATGATCACAGGTGGTCTAGAAAACATCTCAGAACTGCTGCTGGTGATGTTATCTATAGTCATTATCCTAAGGAGCAAACATCATATGATCTTTACATTATGTTTATCCTAGGGAAAGTATATGTTTAAATAGCTCTAGTTTCATCTTACTGTTAAGCAAGCTTTATTGACATTCCTAGGAATTTAGCCCATCAGGCATGGCCAAGCAGTTTTTCTTTTGTTATTTCCCCCTTCCCCCAGCCAAGGCCTGTTCTGACTAGGGTTAGGGGCACAGCTAGAGGAAATCAGGGGTCTGTCCCCCAGTTTCAATGGGTGCCCCCAAGAATTTTAGCTTTGTAGACTCCCCTGAATCTTCAGAACTTTAGCTTACCCATCCCTATTGAGAGCTGGCACTTTCCCCTTGGGGGAAGACACCGAAGAAGTCCTTCCCTACAAGGCAACAGGTACCCCTTCAATCGCTGCCTGCACCTCCTCTCCTGGCTGCCAGGCTGATAATTAAAGTTCAATCCCAGCATAACCCATCTGGGGACATGATGGGCCTGATAAAGCAGGGAAGAAATTATAGTCAGAAAGAGCCAAAACACTTAACTAGCATGTACTGGCAGAAGCCAGGGAGTACCCTTGGGATTGGATTTTTAGGGTGATCTAGGAGAACAGAATGTAAGACTGGATTGACAAGAATTCACTGGCTTGGTGCACTGCCTTAAGATATTGGCAAGAACCAGGTGTATGGGGAGGATTCATGGCTAAGGTGGCTCTTAGAAGCCTAAAGAATGTGATGGCTAATTTGCAACAACATGTATGGACCTTGAGAGAATAATATTAAGTGAAACGAGTCAGGCAGAGAAAAAGAAATACCACATGTTCTCACTTATTGGTGGGAGCTAAAAATACACAAATAAATTCATACACACACACACACACACACACACACACACACACACACACAAAAAGAAAAACCGGGGACGGCGGGGGAAGAAGATATAACAACTACAATTTCTTTGAAGGTGTTACAACAAGCAAATGGAAAGGACATTCTTGGGTGGGAGGGGGAGAGGGAGGAGGGAGGGAGGTTTCGGTGATGGGTCATAAAATCAACCACATTGTATATTGACAAAATAAAAAATAATAAAAAAAAAAAGAATGTGATGGCTAACAGTGAGCAAAGCGGACTTTCCTGAGTTGCACTGGAAGATGATAGAGGAAGGAATAAAAAGACTTGGAGAGGTAAGTATGCTGGAATCAATATTTTATGTGAGGTCACAAAACCCACCTGAAGATTATATTGCATGGGAGAACCCAGAGACCATCAGGGACACAGCATTCACCAGGGCCATCAGGAATGTGCTGATGGAGCTCAGTGGTGGCAGAGGGGAGCTGGGCTCATGGACAGCAGTGGGAACAATGGAGCCCTGAAGTCATAGAGGCCAGGAGGCAGCACTTAACCCGAGCATCCAGGGGGCTGCAGTTACCATAATGACTGGCAATATCAGGGGGCAGCCGAAAGCGACTGACCACAGGAATTGTGGAGCTGGTCAGTGTAATATGGCCCGATAGATGGGAAGCCAAGAGTGCTGTTTACTGTAATCAGAAGAAAGTAAGAACAGAGGGAAGGAGACCGAGGGAGGTTGCCTCAATAAAAGGTCACACTTACTTGCTCAGTTACTAGCTCTGAGCCAATTTTTTGATCTGAAATCTGTTGACTAAAGAGGTAGGATCCCTAGAAGGAAGGGGCTGCAACACCATGGCAGGTATACACTGTAATAATTCCCTCAGTCCTTTCTCACAGGGATCTATGGCCACTTTTGGGTGACTGTATACTGGGAAAGAGAAATAACTAGACATTTCTCTTTTTAATGAATTTATTTAAATTTATTTTTATGTAATACAGTGTGTTGTTTCAGTACATGCATATACTGCACAGTGCATCACTTAGGGTAAATAATATAGTTTTGTACCCGTTAGTCCATCCTTTCTCCTCCCCCCCACTCCCCTTCCCTCCCCGCCTCTAGTAACCATTATTCTACTCTTTACTTCTATGAGAACCACTATTTTTTTTTTTTTTTTAGATTCCATGTATGAGTGAGACCATGTGGTATTTGTCTTTCCTTGCCTGACTTATTTCACTTTACATGATGGTAAAGTTCCATCCATGTTGCTGCAAATGATAGGATTTCTTTTTATAGCTGAGTAGTATTCCATTGTGTATATATTCCACAGTTGTTTTTATCCATTCGTCCATTGATGGGCATTCAGGTTGATGCCATCTCCTGGCTGTTGTGAATAGTGTTGTGATGAACATGGGAGTGTGGGTGTCTTTTTGGTATATTGATTTCATTTCCTTTGGAATACCCAGACATTTCAAAAAGTGTTGGACAAAAGGTCTGAGATAACATTGACACGCAGAATCCCAAAATGTTCCCGTAGCCCTGTAACAAATGAGGATGAGGAAAATCTGTCTTACTGTGGATTCACAGGGCCCACCCAAGGACCTATATACTTGGTATTTGGAGTAACTGTCACATTGGACCCCTGGCCTGTGGGTAAGAGCTAGCATAGTGGGGAAGGCCAAGTAGAAGCCTCTGGAGGTGACCTCCTGAACAAAATAGTACATAAACACAATATTGCTTTGCATCCAAAGATTTTTGGGGGAGCAGTGGGGGGGTGGTGGATTGTGAATGATAGAGATGGGGCTGCCATTTAAGAGCTAAAGGATAAAAGCATGGTGATTCTTATCATAATTCCATCTAACCCATCAGTCTGGTCCCTGAAGACATAGGATGGATCATGGAGAACAGCTGTGGACTACTGCAAGCTCAATTAAGTAGTACCCTTGGTTACAGTGATATGTTGGACATACGTAGTATCTTTGCTACAGTAGTTTAATAAAGTCTCAGGTACATGGTATGTAGCTGTTCATTTGGCATTCTTTTCTATTCCAATTAAAAAGGAAGATCAGAGACAGTTTGCATTTACCTAAAACGAACAACAATATTTATTTTGTTTTGCCCCAGAACTATGTTAACTGTCCTACTCACTGTCATAATATAGTCTGAGAGATCTGAACTATCCAGGAACCAAGGACTTGCAGCAAGAGCAGCCCCACTCACCATTGCTTCTGATGACCCATATGGGAACTTAGTGCTTCACCTCCCCGCAATTTGGAGCTTGGCAGGGTCAAAGGTTCTAGTCTTCAAAGAGAGATGTATTTTGTCAGGGGATATATCATATGCCCCGTTGAACTATAGGTTACAGTTATCACCTAGGTACTTTGGACTCTTGGTGTCAAAGACCAGCAGGTGAGAAGAGTCATTCATCTGGCAGAGATAATTGTCCCTGGTCAGCAAGAGGAGGTAAGGTTACTTTTTCACAATGGGAACAGGGAGGAATATGTGTGAAACTCAGTGGAGCCAACTGGGCACCTTTTAGTATTCTTTGCCCTCTTGTTTTGGGGGCTCATATCACCCAGGAATGACAGTTTGGGATTATGCCACTGAGTAAGCCATCAAGACCTGCTGAGGTGACACTGAGAGCAAGAGAAATTTAGAATGGGTGGTAGAGGAGGGAGAAAAAGACCAACTGCAGAGATGAGACTCTAGCTTGCCCAACTGATCTCTCTAAGTGTCTTCCCTTGGAAGAGAAACCCACAGCAACTGGAGGGGAGCTACTTGTCAAACAGATGAGGAGAAATGGATCTGTGTGGCACGAGGACTGGGAGTGGCAGTCATGGAGGTACTTAACTCAGATCTCTCTTCAGGAGAACCTGCTACAAGGAGAGCAGTTCACGGGCAGCCTTCAGCTGTGCACATTCAGATCTAATACAGCTTTCATGCTGAGGCATTGCTCTCCATGGTTTCTTTCTACCCAATGGCCTAGCATGGTAGTGGTACTGGAGCTGGGCCATACCTGTCCAAATTGTATTCTGATATTGGCAGATCTTTGCTTTAGGGCTCCCTCTTGGCCTGGCTGAGACTTCGTCAGTGTTTTACTTTACTCTAAACCTATTCCTACCCAGTTCTCCTTGCACAGCTCAACCCTGCAGAGGGGTCTGAAGGTTCACCCTGCCTACTCCTGCTCCCTCTCCCTTGGACTCTTCACAAATTTTTCCCTCCTACTTGTTTTATTCTGATTGGCACCTGCTTCTTGTATGACCCAAAGTGGCAAAGAAGGTCTCAGAAAATGGTAAATAAAATTCCTCCCCTCTAAAAAAATAAATAAAATCCTCCACTGCAGTATGAAGGGCAGAGCTTTCAGATATCTACTTTCTGGACATTTTCAGCAAAGCAAGGAAACAGGAATAACTGTCATGGAGAAAATCTTGAGTCCAAAGCTATGTCCAAGTGTCTCCATAATTCCAAGTTCTATTAACTTGTGTGAAAGCTCTTATACTTGTCAGATCAAATTCTTGTTTTCTGCCATGAGTTGGAAGTTTTCCTGCTGAGTGGCAGAGGACAGTAATTGAACTCGTGGTCCTGAATTTTGATTGGAGGAGGGTTGGCCCAAATTGCTTCTCTCTCCATTCTCTCTGGGATCACCAAGGGCAACAGCACCCTGGACTTCCAGAGAAGTAATGGAAAAGCTTTATAGCTTGCCTTGAGGGACTGAAGACCACCTCCTCACCCATCTTCTTGCTTCCAATTGTGCACCCACCAGGCAAAGACAGGGGTGTGGGGTGGTCTCTGTTAGGAGGAGTGTTCCTTCTCCCCCATCAAGGGCAGGGGGAAAGCATACAAAGAGGTAGGAGTAATTAACTCCTTGTTGGCTCTTGAGACGGCCTTTCTTTTGTCTGTCATGACCAGCCAGTGCTTCAGTAGACTCAGAAAAGCATAGCGCTCTTTGGAGAGAAACATTCATTCATCCATTGAGAAGGGTTGTGTGGGGCCCCAGGTGAAATTGTGCTTTGCTTACTGTCTCTGCCTATGCCTGAGGGAGCTGGGAAGCTAAGGCAATCGCAATGGCTATTGCTTGGTTGTCTGATGTGCATCATAATAGTAGTGAATATTTTTGGTTTACAATGTGTTTTACACACATTTTCCACACAGTTTTCATCTTGCCTGAAATCCCAATTAAGGTCATTATTTGAGTTAAGGATTCCTATTAAAATGCCTCCTGAATGGGAGGCGTTTGGTGAGTTTGTTGCACGGAATTGAATTAATCGTAGTTTCCACACAGTTTTCATCTTGCCTGAAATCCCAATTAAGGTCATTATTTGAGTTAAGGATTCCTATTAAAATGCCTCCTGAATGGGAGGCGTTTGGTGAGTTTGTTGCACGGAATTGAATTAATCGTAGTTTAGTTGCTTGTCTTCTTCCCCACTAGCCTATGAGGCCCTTGAAGGCAGAGGCTGTGTCTTCCATCTCTTATGTCCAGAGCCCAGAACACACATGAGGCAATCAATAGCTGTTTATTGAATGGATGAATGAGTGAGACATCCAGAACCACAATACACCAGCAAAAATGAATTTATTGGAAATTCTGGAAAGCAACAGAGGAAAGAGAGAGCTGAGACTGTAAGGAATGAGACAGAAGAGCTCCTTCTTTAGTGAGAGAATAGAGGAGGAGTAAAGGTTGGACATTTAGGTGGATTAATTCTCAGGAAAATCAGAGTCCATGCACTGAGGCCTGGAAGAATGCTCTGAAGGCACTGGCAAGCTGATGGGAGGGGGAAGAGCACGGGCTGGAACAAGGTCTAACTCTAATTGTTGCTTCCACCATTGGACAGATGAGCTGGCATCAGCATCAGCACTGCTGCCCGTGACTCTAGTGCACAACCTCAGCAGCTACAGCCTCCCTCAGCCACTGTTCTGCTTGCTCTGAGTCCCTGGCCTGACATTTTATGTGACTTGGGCTCATTCCAATAACCTGTTGCTCCTCAAAGGTGGCTATCGTAACTTGCAGTGCTTTTGCTCTAAGAATCAGTGGCTGATACCCACACCTGGAGAATTTGTGAAGTCCTTCTTCCACACACTCCTGTGGTCAGTGCAAGCCCACAATGACTCCCTGTGTGGTGGAGGCACTCACGTGGGTCAGCTCTTGCTTTGGCATGTGAACCTATTTGTCCCTCTGAACAAGTCAGCAGAAATCATTTCAGAGGATGTGCATTCTGGGGTAGGAGCAGAGGGGGAAAGTGCCCACATTAGGTGTCATTGAACTCCATCACAAAAAGTACCAGACATTTCTAGTTTCTGGTTTCAGACTCTAGAACAGTACTCTGTAAATGAGTAAAAACTTAACAAATGTTCATAGAATTAAAGAATATGATGAATTGTGAGGCAAAGCAGAGTCCAAGAAAGACTGCAAATATGTGTTGCTTAAAATTTGATTATGAAAGAAAAGGAGGTTGAATGGATGGACAAATAAGAATAAATGCTCTAAAAAGGATGACCTCAGTCATTAGAGGTCCCACACATGCCATGTTCTTTGAGTACGAACTATAGCAAGTTTAATCACCTATACAAGCATTTACTAAAGAAGATTTAGATTTATGTTTTTAATTTGTAAACAAATTGGAAGAAATACTATGTACATAGATGGGAATACTCAGTAATGTAAATAATTCTCCCCAAATTAATCAATGTTCAGTGCAATTCCAATAAAAATTGTGACTCTAGAATTTATATATAAAAGCAAAGAAGCAGGAAAGGACCAACTTGAAGATGAACAAGATTGGACCAAGGAGGAAGGTTACTGGTGGCCCAGGTGGGGCAGTAACAAAGCTGTTTGCTACATCAACAGCTCTTGTCTCCTGGAATTCAGAGTATGTATCCACTGAGGATGAGGCCTTACGGGATTTGGTAGTCAAGTGTAAGGCTGTCAGAGTACATTAGTGTGGAGTATACTAACATTTATAAAGCAAATGTATTTCACAGGGTCTAGTTTCCAAAGCCCTGTAGTTTCAGGTTTAACCTAACCTTTTAAAATTACATATAGAAATGTTAAGCTTACAAGAAACAGGAAACTTTCCCCAGGCTAAAGTCTCTGTTGTAGATATAGAACTGTAACTCAGCAAAGTTGCTGGCTCAAGGACAGACAAGTTATTTGATTGTTATGTAAACATACTAAGGAAATTGCTGTAGGAAAAGAAAATGTTTGCTAATAACAAGCTTTTTGTTGGTGGGTCAACTTAACCTTTTGCAAATTACATTATGAAATGTCACTTTGTTATTTCACTGATGTTACCAGCTTCTATTGTTAAACTTTACTTAGCCATAACTCCACTTATGTTCCTTTTCTGTAACTTCCTGGTCTGGAGAATAAATATGGGGAGAGAACCCCAGTTTGTGGTTAATTTCCCAAAGGAAGGAATACCTCTCTCTTGAGGGTTCTGGGAAATTAACCCCTTCAGGGTGTCTCGCTGCTCAGAAGAGAGGGGCTTTGAGTAATCCTTTTTGCATCCCCATCATCCCATGTGAGGCAAAGCAACACATTAGTTATTTCTTGTGGTCTTGGTTAAGGTATAGCAGGAAAGACCAATTTCAGTTCAGAGCTGCCTGGCTGAAAGCAGATAGAGAAAAAGCAATGTCAGAAAATGAGATTCCCAAGTTCCAGGATAAGACATTAATCATATGTTTTACTGAACTACAGAGATCAAATTCTCTGTTTCATGGCCTTTCTGTGAGTAAGGTAAATGCTCTGATTTGTAAAATTTGATAACTTCAAAATTGTAACAGGGCCGTCAGAGATGTTTGGAGCACCCTGAATTCATCTACCTTCAAATCACTGTCTATTCTACTATGCTCCCCAGTTGCATAAAGAAGAATGTAGAGAGACAGGTTGCACATATCAGCTTTTATTAGTCAGAAGCAAAGAGGATATTATTATCATAATAGGTGACCAAGCTGGTGTGTGTTTAGAAATAACTTTACATGCTGAGTTCTCACTGGCTTAGCAAATGGACTCTCTCGAGACGAAATTGGCAGATAGCTCACATTTTGTGGAATTTAATGTCCAAAATCCCAAACCTGGTAAACAGATTTGAGTTGATGTCGGGATGCTTGGGAAATCCTTGGGCCCAAGTTCAAGAGATGCTGACAAAGCTCAGAAGTGTGTTGTCAAGGTGGAATAGCCTTACAAGGGGTCCTTCTCAAGGGACCTCTTTGAAGTCACCCTAAAAGACACTGGACAGATCTTTTCTTCCAAAGGTAATAAACTGGCTTCAAGGAGTTTATCCCAGTGCTTAGAAAGTAACACTTTACTTATCCAATTGCTTAGAAAATAGTATTAGCAACATTAATGGAATGTCTTTGCAAGAGGGCCAGTTTCGGAGTGCTGGATGGCCTGTGACAGCAACATCCTGGATCTGTCTAGGCCTTGGACAGACCACGTTCTCAGACTAGGTCTCAGGGGCTCAGTGTTCTGCTACCACAGATATTTATAGAACTGTATTTTGGAGTTGTATTTGTGTGAACATTTGTGATTAAATGTGATATTTTTAACTAGCAAGAAAAATAAAAAAGAGAGTCAACAAACTGGTAAACTGATGTTCTTTGCATATGCTGGTTCTGTCATTTTTCTTACTATCCATGTCTAGCAGGAATGGTATATACTCTAGATCTGTGGTTAAAATGTTGCATCCTGGGAGTTCCTTTCCCAATTTCATGTTGTTGAATAGGAGTTTTCATTATGGTTGTCTTTTTTTTTCCATCCACTATTGAAAATACAGTTCCAGTCTTGACTTGGCAGTTCCATTTTCAGAAATACATCACACAGATATACTTCTGCATGTTGGGTGGTGCCATTTAAAAAAATGGTATCGGGGCCGGCCCGGTGGCGCACTGCTACAGTGCGCCGCTTGGGAGCGTGGCGGCACTCCCTCCGAGGGTTCGGATCCCACATACAGACCGGCCACTCACTGGCTGAGCGAGGTGCGGGTGCGACACTGAGGGTTGCGATCCGTTGCCGGTCACGAAAAAAGACAAAAAGGAAAAAAAATTAAAAAATGGTAGTTGATGGAAAGACACCAACAGCCATAGGCAAGCATACAAGTTCCTTTACTGGAAGTGAATGACAGAACAACTCAAAGGACAATTATATAATGCAAACCTCCCTCTCCTCCAAGTCCCAATGAAGGCACCCAGATGCCAATAATACTGCCAAGGGCCTTCAGGACATTCTTTCTTGTACTTGAGTGGGGAAGGGTGGTTTGCCCTTTAGGCTCCTCTCCACAGCTCTGAGGCTCTGGCTACATGACCCCAGGAGGTGCAAGTAACTGTAAACAGCCTCAGCACATCCATGAGTGCTTCTGTGAGGGGAATCAAAGGTCATTTACGAAAATAGTTTCCCAGGACATCCTTTCACAGGTCTAGGCTTTAGCCCTGCCTGTGGTCTCACCTGTGGTCTCTACCCAAGGCTCGCTGCTCTTGCAGCATCAATTCAGTAGACTGAAGTTATGTCTACAGAAACAAACTGCAATATAATAATATAATGATTTTTTACATTATAAGCAGAAAAGAATAAATACCTATTTCTATTACTATCATAATTGGAACAAGTGTTTAAACTATTCAGGGAGGAGAAGGTCTTATGTTTGTTAAATCACAGTATTTCACCTTCTTTTAGCAATTGGATGATTTGCCACTTCCTTCCCATTATATGCTTAAAAGTAAGACATAATTGCAGACCAAGTTATTGAAACTAGAGTGGCCAAACCAAAGGGGTGACATCCCCTGCCTTTGGTGGAGCAGGTATAAACCATGCTATGGGGGAAATGGCTGAGGAATAACCTAGGGCTATGGGTTCAACAGAGAGGAGGGCTCTGGCTCTGCTGTTCTAAGGACCGTAAAAGCAGCAGCAAGTGCTTTGCCTACAACAGTCTGTTTTCTAGTGTCTATATCTTTTGAATAACTGACTTAAAGGCTACTGAAAAAATTTTAACCATGCTCATTTTTCCTCTCCCAAGTCAATAAATGAAAAAAGAAAACATAATTCAGTTAAATTAAATCCTGTATCAAACCTAAGTCATTACACAAATGGAGGAAACGAGGCAAATGATGAAAATGGCATTTGCTGCCATAATAACGGCTGCAATTGCTGAGAATGTTCAACATGCCAGAAGCTTTCCATAAGCTGCTCCCATCCCAAAAGGACACTATAAGGTTGGTGTAATTTCTCCCACTGTACAGAGATCACAGAGACTCAGAGATGTCAAGTAATGTTCCCATGTCGCCCAGGTCGGACAAAGCAGAGTCCAGCCAGGTCTGTGCCTCCAGACGGGTCCATTCTCTCCTCATCATCTTCAAGTGCGAGAAAGAGGGAGGACGGGCAGGGAGAATGGAGGTAAGATTGTTTTCAGAGCAATGGCAGATTTTTGTAATAAAAGGAAATCAAGCTGTGCACAATGAGTTTTACAATAATTGAAAAGAATGAGAGCCCCAGTGATAATTGCAGGAATACTGTAAGATCTAGGAATAATTTTGGCGGGGAGCATTTAAAGAACAAGCAGTCAATTTTTCCTCTTCTGGACTCCTTTGCACTTCACTTCAGCACAGAATCTGGACCATATTTGAGTTCAATAGATATTTGAAACCAATAAATAAATAAACTTGTAACTTTATCAAAATAGCACCGGCTTTTTGCTTTGTATTATAAGTATTTCCATGTGCTTTAAATCTCTCCCCCGAACAGTAAGTGTCTTAATATCAATAGCCTCTTGCATTTATGCAGCACTTTATGGTCAGGTTCAGTGTACATTATTTTACTCAGAGCAATTCTATGAGGTTTGAAAGGCAGGCAGTATTCATCTCCATTTTGAGGACTTTGAGGCTTAAAGAGGTTAAGTGATTTTCCCAAAGTCACATAGCTAGCAAGTAGGAAAGCTTGAACTTGAATTCAGGATTTCTAACTTCACATCTATTTTCTTTCCAGCATGCAGAGTTCTCTTACAAAAAATTTTCCTTTCTGATTCATCATTGCAGTTTAACACAGACAAGCCCTACACCTTGCTCCTAAAAATGTTCCATAAGTATCTGTTGGATAACTTTTTATGAATGAGTGATTGAGGAAGGGAAAGAATGAATGAACTACTCCATAAGATGGTCTCATGAGATTTGCACTTAGGCAGTTTAACTTTCAGATCTGGATGGAAAGTATTCTAGAAAATTTTTCTGTCTACTCCCATTTCATTTAAATATATGACCTCCTATATGTCCTCAAAGGAGATAGTTTTGCCACACTTTCTGGTTAAAGAATGTTTGCTTTTGGTACTTTCAGAGGCCGTAAATTTCTCTAATTAGTGCCTAATGATTTTTGGGATGACTCTGAGCAAGTATCCCATTAATTGAAAGCAGAATGTTGTCAACCGCCACAGAGATTTCTCATTATGTTCTATCAAATTCCAAACAGAGCCCTGTTTGGAATCTTTATGAGCAGTGTAATTACACCACATCCTATGGTGTTTGGAAGTAGCACTCACAATTAGCATCTTTGTCATGAGTGGGAAGTGATCCGTGCTAAACAGGAGCTGGGCCAGACTGGGTCTTGCTAAGACCATCTCCCCACCCCGTTCAGCTCCATTAAGTTAAGCCGTCCCTATGTGTATGCAAAAGACATAAATCAATCTCTTACTTGTGTAGGTATTAAAGAAAAGCATTCGCTTCCATTAATTAAAAGTCAAGTGCTGCTGTTTACAGTGGCCAGGGTAGAACAGACATTTATTCCAAAGGATTCCAGAGAAGCAGATCCTGGTGAGATGCCACAGGCCTCGGGCAGGCTGAGCAGTAAGCAGAGTTCAGACACGAACCAGCCTATCTTTGTCCCTGTCCTTGTCCTGGGAGGCAAAGGACAGCAACTCAGCAAACCCTGGCCCCTATTTCCTCACTTCAATGTAGCACCATTCAGGGGGACTCAGCCGTTTCTCTCCATGGGAGCCCAGAACACAAGGCCCTACCCTTATTAGAGGGAGTCACCAGGCTTGCCAGTCACATGTAGCAGTGAACACTTTATCTTGGGGTCTCTAATTTCCTCCTGTGATAGTCATTCCTGATTCTCCTTTTCACTTTGCCTCCTACAACCCCATTCCTCTCCCAACCCCTAAAATACTCATAATCTTTTCAGGCATTCAATGATCTCTGGTTCCTAGTCTTCCTTTCTCGGCGTGCAGTGCTCCAAGTCAAGTGTCAATCATTTATACCTTAGTAATATGTGTAGCCAATGTGACTCCCCATTACATTATATAATGTATTGTGCATATGTATATATACATATATAGTACAAATATAGTACATACTCTCTATATAGTATGTATATGTGTGCGTATATATATATATATATTCCTCACTATGAGAAGAAGATTCTGTGCCTGATTAAAGAATTTTTCAGACTTCCTTCTTATACAAGGGGTCTTCAAGAAGCTTATGGAAAGATTCATATTATCTTTTAATTCTGTTTTTGAATTCAAACTTTTGGAAGTACCCTCATATATCAATGTCCTTTTTCTGTCATAAAATAAGTGTCATAATAGACAAATTGGAAGAAATTGCTAAAGGAAAAGTAGAGGAATCTCACCTATAATTCTGTTCCTCAGAACTGACTGCTATAAATATTTTGGTGTATTTTTCCTTCTTTCCTTCTTTTTTCCACTTATAAAATTATGAAATATTTTTTGCTTACAAAAAGTGTAGAGAATAATATAATAAGCACATATATATGTACACACACACACACACACACACACACACACACACACACACACACACACACATAGACCTAGTTCAAGACAAAAGCATTAGATATATAAATTCCCTCTTTACTCACCAGTTCTAAGTATCCTAAATTTGGTGATTTTTGTGTTTAGGGTTCCCATGCATTTCTTTACCTTTTACTACAATTGTATATATCTATAAACAAAATATGATATTGCTTGCATACCTTTTCAGTTTCAAATAAGTGGTACTGGTATCATACTATAACTTGCTTTTGTAAATCCTACAACTTGCTATTTTTCTAAAATTATGTTTTTGAAATATGACTATGTTGATACATGTAGATCTGTAACTGCTGTACAATATTCTGCTATATTAATAAGTCCACCACAATTTATTCCCCATTCTCCTGATGATGGGCACTGAGGTTGTTTTCACCTCTTTGCTATTACAAATGGCGTCGTGCCTCCCAACACGCATGTGCAGGGAAGGGTTCTCCAGAGGACAAAGATGGCTGCTGTGGCCAACCCGCCTGGAGGGGAGGAGGCAGTGCTCAAGGAAGGGGGATGGGCAGTGACACCCAAGATTGTCTTCTGATATTCAGTATTCACAGCCCAGGCAGTAGATGAGTCAGGAGGAAATTATAAGGCTTTTAAAATAATCTTGCAAAAATCCATGTAGTCCGTATAATTTTAGACCAGGCATATAGTTTACCTCACTTACCTGGAGTCACTTATATCAATCTTTGGCACAGGGCAGTTCACCAGGAAAAGCCTCAGAACAATCAAATAAGTGAGTCTAAACAATGACATGCATGAACTTGAATCCCAAGAGGAATGCTGTGACCCTCACCTGAAAACTACCGACTCTCTTCTTTTAGACGTGATTCTGACAAGCGTGGTTTCATTATTTCTCAGTGCACAGGGAGATTGACAAGGGAAGACAGCAGATAGAAAAGAATTGTGACTCCCCAGCTCCGCCCTCCTGTGTTTATCCTCTCGCATGCAGGCTGAGGAATAAGAAAAGCAAAGAATTAGAAGAATTGAGGGCTTTCAGTGTAGGGCAAATAGCTCTTTACACACACAATGAAACTGAGTCATCAAGAAAAAACTTTAAACTCTTTAAAGAAGGCTGCAAAGTGTGTGACATATTTTGGCAACATTTCCATTGAAATTTGGGTATTTGGAAATTTTAACTTTGGGAAAAAAATAGTG
>NW_007730420.1:138154-148783 GCF_000696425.1 Galeopterus variegatus
ATTTATAAAGGGTCTTTGTCATGAATGAGTGTTGGATTTTATCAAATGCTTTTTCGGCGTCAATAGAGATGATCATATGGTCCTTGTGTTTGGCTGCTGTACGGCTAAGGCGGGTGTACGGTACAGCAGCACAATTTATTCCCCATTCTCCTGATGATGGGCACTGAGGTTGTTTTCACCTCTTTGCTATTACAAATGGCGTCGTGCCTCCCAACACGCATGTGCAGGGAAGGGTTCTCCAGAGGACAAAGATGGCTGCTGTGGCCAACCCGCCTGGAGGGGAGGAGGCAGTGCTCAAGGAAGGGGGATGGGCAGTGACACCCAAGATTGTCTTCTGATATTCAGTATTCACAGCCCAGGCAGTAGATGAGTCAGGAGGAAATTATAAGGCTTTTAAAATAATCTTGCAAAAATCCATGTAGTCCGTATAATTTTAGACCAGGCATATAGTTTACCTCACTTACCTGGAGTCACTTATATCAATCTTTGGCACAGGGCAGTTCACCAGGAAAAGCCTCAGAACAATCAAATAAGTGAGTCTAAACAATGACATGCATGAACTTGAATCCCAAGAGGAATGCTGTGACCCTCACCTGAAAACTACCGACTCTCTTCTTTTAGACGTGATTCTGACAAGCGTGGTTTCATTATTTCTCAGTGCACAGGGAGATTGACAAGGGAAGACAGCAGATAGAAAAGAATTGTGACTCCCCAGCTCCGCCCTCCTGTGTTTATCCTCTCGCATGCAGGCTGAGGAATAAGAAAAGCAAAGAATTAGAAGAATTGAGGGCTTTCAGTGTAGGGCAAATAGCTCTTTACACACACAATGAAACTGAGTCATCAAGAAAAAACTTTAAACTCTTTAAAGAAGGCTGCAAAGTGTGTGACATATTTTGGCAACATTTCCATTGAAATTTGGGTATTTGGAAATTTTAACTTTGGGAAAAAAATAGTGCTTGAAGTATGCAGAAATTACAATTTAGTAAACATTTTCACAAAATTTGACTTTGCAGCAAGTCTGAGCCCAGCTGGGCAAGCAATCTGCTTAAGAACGAGGAAACTGAGATCCCAGTAGTTTGAAGTATGCAGAAATTACAATTTAGTAAACATTTTCACAAAATTTGACTTTGCAACAAGTCTGAGCCCAGCTGGGCAAGCAATCTGCTTAAGAACGAGGAAACTGAGATCCCAGTAGGCTTAAGTGTCTTGCCCAAGGTGGTCAAGCTGCGGTCCTCTGGCTCCTCACCTTGCATGTTTCCTGCCTAACAGTGCCATCCTCCTTTCCTGGGAGCCTTCCATGGAGACCTGGGCCAGGGCACTATAAGGTCAAAGCTAGGAACACTGATTTGACACAGGTGACTTCTCTGTGTGGTGGTTAGAACACACACTTGAGGGCTAGACAACCTGGGTCTGACTCCTGTCTTAGCTACTTAGTCGTAGTGTGACCTCTCTGGGCTTCAATTTACGTATCTGCAATATGGGGATAATGCATCTTAGGGCTATTAGGGTAATTAGATGAGTTCGTTCATGTGAAGTATTTAGACAAATACCTAGTATGTACTAAATACTATATCCCATTCCCCAACAGAATAGAAGTGAATTCACAAAGCAGTTAGGAAAAAAAAAAAAAAGATTTGTTAGTTGGAACTTGAGTAGAATAATGCATCCCTGCCTGTCATAGAATATTTTAATGCTTCTGTCTTATTTTATTATTAAATAAGCTTTATTCCAATTTAAAATAGCTTACTTATGTTTTTTAAAGTGAGGTATATAGCTCAATAAGCTATTTATGTTTGAGCTCCAGCAAATTGGTACAGTCTGTCCCTGCTTTTGATTCATGGTGTGTTTCAAGTCCCTGTGTTTGCAAAAACTGAGGAATAGTGTTGCTGACATTTTAGTAAAAGAACACTTTAGTAAAACAAGTTTTAAGTACACAAATGAAGGCTATGCCACACCCTCACTCCCAAGCTCGATAAACGGTCCTAATGGAAATCAAGTTACTTTTTAAAATTACAAAAAGGCCCTTACTTAATACCACCTGTACGGTGTTTATAGGAAGCCCCAGAAAGATCCCGTTCTAGTGGCAGCTGCGGTGGTTGAAGTAGCAACCAGGAGGCTGTCAAAAATTCACATTTAGTCTTTAGCAAATATATTTTTTTAATGTTATTTGATGCAAAATCCCCCACTTTTATTATCATATTTTGGAAGGGAGGAAGGTAGGAAGGAAGAGTAAGCTCCTTGGTGAGAGCCATTAAGGGGGGTCTTTCTTTTTCATGTGTTATTATTAAAGCAGCCGTATAAGAACTGTGCTCTTCTCTCTCTGGTCTCTTTCATCATTTCTACTTATGATGAACATAATTTTTAATGTAACTTCAGTCATAATATGTATGTCCTTTGTATTCTTCATTTTTCACTGATCAAAAGCAATTTAAAAATACTTTACGAAGTCTTCACTTTTCTCCTTTAAAGTTGTATAATATCTTATAAATTTAGCACTAGTTTATCTGACCCCATCACTGGACATTTTCCAATATTTTCCTATAAATACCTTTTTACATGCAGTTCTCTTTTTTCCTCTTTTAAGTTGTTATCCTGGGGTCATTTCCCAAAGTTGGGATTAAGAAGTCAAAGAATGTGAACAGTTTTGTGGTTTTTGTTACATAGTGCTGTTAGGGCTTCCAAAAAATATGAACAAACATATAGTTGTGAAAGTGATTCTTTTTAAGAGAAAATAAAGTACAATTCTATATTTTCAACAAAAGAGAGATGGGCCAGGAGAAGTATTGAAAGAGAAGGTTGAGGAATAGCATGAAGGGCCCTTTACAAACAGGATGTAAAAAGTCCTGAACCCCATGAGGTGAGGTGAGAGAGGACATGGGAAAAAAGAGCAGAATACCTCTTCACCTTTTGAAAGGAGATTGCTTACACTCAAGGCTAATCTAAAAAACAGCCCATTTTCTCTCCCTTTCACTTATGGGACATCCAGTAGAATAATTTCGTAATTAGCTTGCTGGCCACAAAGTACTACTGCCAGCACTTTTTGGCACCTCAGTCTTCTTCCATTTCACATAGGGTCCCATTTATTTTGAATCATTTGGATATGCCAGGGCAGGCAGATATTTCCCATCAGAAGAGTGTGGAAAGAGCCACAAACACCCGCAACTGGCAGAACATAGAACTCTCGATTGCCAAACACTGGGGTTTATTTATTGAGCCATTCTGCCTCCAATGATTCTGGTAAAGAGGAGGAAGAGAAGAAGGGAAAGACGTCAGTTTTGGAAGAGTTTGAGCTGTAGTTTTCCTCTAGTGAATTTCATTTAAATAAAAAAAAACACTCTACAGATGTATTGCTATGACAATATTGATCCGATAGTCTCTTGCTCTGTGTTTCTTAGTAAGTGTCAAACCAGAGTCAACCCTGATGCCCAGGTAGTCATCTTCTGTTTGCTGATCCTTAGAGATATGACACCACGACTGATTTTTTCCTGTAAAGCACGTGGGGAGCATAGGCATGAATTCTTGCAATCTGTAAGAATCCCAAACCCAAGAGCATGTTGGATTTCAAACGTTGCAGATCAGATGTTTGTAACCTAGAATATAATTTCCAATTAGAAAAAAAAATGTAATAATGATATATCTCTGTTTTTATCATTTTGCACCTTATAGATATTGTTCAAATGTAAATGGGTATGTGATTTCATTTGATTCTCACCAGAGTTTTGGGTAGAAAGCATTATTAATCCACATTACAGAGGGTGGGAAACAAAAGCAGACAAAGAAGGCAAGTCAAGTTTTTCAAGTTCATAGAGCTAGTACGTGGTAGAGCTAGTACGTGGTAGAGCTAGATCACTGTCTAACCTATGCTCTAACCTCCTGCTCTAACCCCATCTCTTTCCACATCAACACACTTGGCCAGGTTTCTGGTGTAACTCATGAAAGGCTGTTTTGCCCATGATTATTAATACTGCAATTTAGGAAAAGTATTTGCCTTCCAATTTTAGGATTTGAGGCAGTCTATAGGCAATGATATAAAATAAACTATGCTAAACTTATCTGTTGGGACTTGGGCCTCTTTTCCTTGGACCTCTGATGCTCTTTTCACAGGCCCAGCTCCAGGGATACTACATCAGATTGTCCAGAGTTGTGGCTCAAGAGTTTGTATTAAAAACACAAAAGCAAAAACAAAACCCTAACGTAAAATAAGATTTAAGCAAATGGAAAGGTAAGGCAATTTCTTGAGTAAGAAAACAGGAAGACTTAACATAAAGATGTCATTTCTGCCTAAGTTAACCCTTATGTTAATACCTAAAAATAATGCCTAAAGATAAAAAAAAATTATGAAGGGATTATCTAATGCTCAAGTTTGCTTGGAAAAATTAATAAGCATAAATAAGCTAGAATTTCTGAAAAAGGAGAGTAGTGAGGGGGATTTGCCTTATGGGATTTGATAACATGTTACGAAGAAGCCAGTTCCTTCAATCCTACAGCTCTGGCACCTTCCTCATGCAGAGGCTTAAGGTGATCTAAAGTCACTATGTTGTATTCATTGAGCCAGCATTGAATTTTTGAGAAGATGAAAGTCTGGCTGTGTGCAGAGCAGGAGGCGCCAGACATAAGAGGAACGACTTAGTTCTATAAGACCGTAAGAGAGACGATGGCTCACAAGATTTAAGAGGACATGTGCTGGCAACGGTATAGGGAAACAGGCACTCTCATCTATTGCTGGCAGGTGTTTACCTTTCAGATACAAGTGTGTGAAATATTTTATGTATAAGGGTCTCCTTGAAAACCTACTAATCCTTCAACAACATCATTCATTTCTTCACTTCTGAACCAGCATGTTATTAAAAAACTATCGGTTTCCCAAATTTGTCAATTTTCAGGAGTGTGGGGCCTTCAGGAGAAAACAGGGTGCAGAAAGCCATTTTCTAGTGTGCATTATTTGCAAAGCACGTGTTTATAAGTTGGAATCATCCTAGTATGGCTGGGCAATCCTGGTGTATGGCTATTGTCCCAGAGCTCCTCTCATAGAGGTCCTGATTTAGATGATAAACTATATGATCACCCTTTTTATAAGGCAAGGACTACCTATATTTTAGTGTAGGAGGATAATAGCTTTGCCTAGTAGACAGATGTGTGACCTTGCATTCCTCTCTAAGGTAGAAAGAGGGTCCTCCACACTTCCAATTCCCTCAGTATGAATCTCCTTGGCTTGACTCAAAGGCTCTTTGGGAGGCTGGCCTGAGTTAGCGTTGGTCCTCATAGACAACATGGAAGTCCTGGGTGTTCCGTCAGAGGAGCCCCAGAATTCTAAGCTGCCACTTCTCTCACCCAGTGTGTGTGTTTGTTTGTGTGTGTGTGTGTGCACGGGTGTGGTTGCAACCTAATCTTTGCATGGAGAAGAAGAAAAGTGCAAATATAGACAGAAATGCTCTGTATTACTGGAATTACTTCCTCCTCCTGTTTGCAATATACAGGGAGAAGAAAGAAAAGAGGTGTGAGAGGGAGGGAGAGAAAGGGGGGAGGAGGGGAAGAGAGGGAGAGATATTTAAAGCCACTGACTCGAGGGTCCTCTCCCTCCCCGGTCCCCAGGCACACACTTCAGTGAGAGGGGCTCTGA
The DNA here is from genome assembly GCF_000696425.1 of Galeopterus variegatus. Taxonomy (NCBI): domain Eukaryota; kingdom Metazoa; phylum Chordata; class Mammalia; order Dermoptera; family Cynocephalidae; genus Galeopterus; species Galeopterus variegatus. The sequence goes on from NW_007730420.1 coordinate 143,775, forward strand.
TAGGAAATCTGTTCTGCAAGAGGCAGCCTAAGACTCAGACACTGCTGTGACGTGGCAGTTTCTATAGAGACAAGTCTCTTTCACAGGAAAGCTCTGGAAGCAGGATACACAAAACCCTAGCAACCAGTTGATGGCTTTTTTTTTTTTTTTTTTTTTTAATATAAGTATTTTCTGTACTTGAATTCAAAAGGCTGCTCCCTGGGAAAGCAGCAATCATGGAAGGCAGGAAAGGTCTAGCTAGTTTGCCCAGGGGCTGAGAGTTTGGAAATAAGATTTGAAAGCTGTTCATGGACTACGGTAGGGAGAGGCAGGTAGAGAGGTTGTGCTTACCCTGCCAGGGTGGCTGGTTCCAGCCTGAATTCATCTTTCAGCCTGCTGTGTGGGAGCGCACCATCACTGCTAATTAATCCATGAAATGATACCTCTAGGGACACAACAAAACTGCTATGCTTCAACAACCTCATCATGGTCTTCCCTTTCACCTGGAAAATTCCAGGCATTTTTAGCAGGGAAAGGTCAAGAGCTCAGGGTGCAAATCTGAGAGCTTGCGACACAGTGAACCTGCTTACTTGGCACAAAGTAAATGCTCCATGTAACTGACGTTCGTCCTCCCTCTTCCTGTCAAATCAGCTCAGACATCACTTCTTGAGGAAAGTCTTCTGTCTAGTAAGAGATTGCATTTGGCTTCATATACAGACCCAACTGAGTAGTTTAACTGAACAGGGGTTTATTCTTCACATAAGAAGAGGTTCAGAAGTGGGCGGCCCTGGAGGAATGCCAGCTCCATAATCATTCCCATCCCAGCTCCTCCTGTCTCTCTGCCTGGACATTCTTGGCATGTTTCATCTTCATGGTCCCTTCATGGCCACAAGATGGCTGTCCCACCTCCAGCCATCATCCCAGCAGGAAGAAGAAGTAAGAAATAAGGCGGAAGGGGCAGCACCCACATCAGGAAACAAAACCTTTGCCAGAAATCTGCAGCAGATTTCCACTTCTATCTCATTGGCTGGAGACGAGTCATGTGGCTCCAAGCCAAGGCTTCAAGGGAGACTGGGATATGTGGTTTTTTAGTTGAAGAAATTGCCACCGTGAACAAAACAGTAGCTGTGTTTTTAGGGCAAGCTGAGAATAAGTCTGGGTAGACAACTAGTGGTACCTGCCACACCTTCCCTGATTATCACTGCACATCTCTCCAGGTTAAATCACTACTTCCTGCTAAATGGCCTCATGCAGTGGTATGCCAGAAAATGTTTAACAACCAGAAAAAAGAAAAAAATGGCACTGATGCCATTGTGGTGTTTGCTGATTTCCAGTTATAAATACTCCCACCATGGCCAATTTCAGGCTAACAACATTATGTCCATTGGAGGTGAGAAGAGATACATAGCAACACATTGTTCTATAGTATTTCTACCAATACAAAAGATATAAATTCCCTCAGCACTATAGATAACAGTAAACAGTCTGAGAAGCCACCTCTAGTCCTGCTGAACTGATGCACCCTCATATCCCCAGCCAGAAGACATATAGGCAAACCCTCCTCAGGCAGACCACCCACCGTTCCTCCCCCTAACTCCTAATCCTGCCAGCTGACTGGACTGTGTGTACCTGAGCCCCCAACCTGCAAAAATATCTAACAGGTATCTACCCTAATGAATACACCCTCAGGCTAGTGGAAGTACAGTGCATCCATGCCCTACTGGAGAAGTGGCCAGGAGATTCTGTCCCGAACAATCCCAGTTAGTGGCCTTACCAACAGACTCAGAAGCAACTGGACAGGCCCCATCACTGCAGGCCTGCCTAGTGGCCCCATCCACGGCCAGGGAAGAAAGTAGACAGACTCGTCTCACTGCAGCCTGCCTACCAGCCTTGCCAATGGTCCAAGAAGTGGCTGGACAGGCTTCCTCACTGCAGGCCTGCCTAGCTGCCCCCCACCCACCCACCAACTTGGAAGCAGCTGGTTGGGCCTCCTTGCCACAGGCTTGCCTAGTGGCCTTGCCAACAGTCCAAGAAGCATCTTGGATGGGCCCCTTCACTGCATCCCCACCAAGTGGCCTTTCCCACTTCCTGAGAAGCGGCTCAGCAGCTCCGCCCTTGGCAGACCAGTTCCTGAGCCACTGAAGGAAGCATGACCTCTCATCAGGCCCCAAGGAGTGGCACAGTGTAAGGGCCACTGGTGGATCCATACTCAGCTAGCTGAGCCAAAGCACACCTAAGCCCTTGGCTCAGAGAAACAGCTCAGGTGTCACAGCTCTAGGAGATCTGCCCTCAAGTCTTTGAACCATTGCACACACATGTATCTGCGTGAGAAACAGCTTGGCTGACATGCTCCTGGAAGGCCCACCCCTAATCAAAGAAGCAGCATGTGACCCTGCCACTGGAAAACTAGTCCTGGAGACCCTGACATGCCATACACCCACACCCCCATCTTCAGAATCAATCTAGCAAACACATCCCCAGTGAGCCAGCTCCCAAGATAACTGACCTACAGGGTGCATATGCACACCACTGGCCTATGGACTAAACCAGCAATCTCTGCCCTAGCAAAGCTGTACCACCACTGCCACAAACCTCCAAAGCATAGGTTGCTGAGTCACTCACAGACGTAGCAAAAGGGTATTACTGCTGAAGAAACCACAATGTCTACATTACTGCCTCTATCCTGAACAAATCCATTGCACTCTACCCAGTCAACATCCTAGTATGAATTTGCAGTTGAAAGTCTTTCCCCACACAAGCCACTCCACAAAACTCAAAGAGATGACTGTTCCTCCAGATGCACAGATAGCAATGCAGGGAAACAAGAGACATGAAAAAACAAGGTAAAATGACAACATCAAAAAACACAAAATATGGAAGGTGTGTTTCTTATAGGCAGCATATGGACAATAGCCAAAATATGGAACCAACCTAAGCGTGCATCGATGGACAACTGGATGGAGAAAATGTGGTATATAAACACAATGGAATACTGCTCAGCCATAAAAAAGAATGAAATTCTGCCATTTGCAGCAGCAACATGGATGAGCTTGGAGAAAATTACGTTAAGGGAAATGGCAGGCACACAGAGAGAAATACCATATGTTCTCACTCATATGTGGAAGCTAAAAAAGTTGATCTCACAGAAGTGGAGAGTAGAATAGTGGTTACTAGAGACTGGTGGGGGGACGGGGGAGGGGGTTGGGGAGAGGGATCGGGAGAAGGCGGTTAGTAAATATGAAATAGTAGAGACATAGGAAGAATGGAATCTAGTGTTCAGTTGACAACAAAGTACTGGGTATCTTTGAATAGCTAGTCGAGATGTTGAATGTCCTAACACAAAGAAATGACAAGTGTTTGAAGTGATGGATATACCAAGCACCCTGATATGATCATTGCATAAGAATGTACCCAAATATCATATTGTACTCCATAAACACATACAATTATCATGGGTCAATTAAGGAAAATAAATTAGAGAGAGAGACAGAAGAGAGAGAAATAGAGAGTAGAATAGTGGTTACCAGAAGCAGGGAAAGGCAGGAGGGAGGGAGGGCTGGGGAAAGGTTGGCACACTGGTACAAAATTACAAAGTTGCAGTTAGTTAGGAAAAATAAGTGCTGGTGCTCTAGGGTGACAATAGCTAATGATATTGTATTGTATATCTCAAGATAGCCAGAAAAGAGGATCTTTAATATTATAACCCCCCTAAAATGATAAATGTTTAGGTGTATATATGATAATTATTCTGGTTAGGTCATTATACAATATATGCATGTATTGAAACAATAAACTGTATCCCATAAATGCATACAATGAAAAAATAAAAGATTGATCAGTGAAAACAAAAACAAAAAATAATTAGAAAATAATCAGTTTTAAGTATTATTATTTTGCTTTTAATATAAGTTATTTAATTATAAATTTATATAATTTAATTTTTTTTTCTCCTTTTTGTCTTTTTTACTGACCAGTAACGGGATTGCAACCCTCGGTGTCACACCCGTACCGGGGACAGGCAACAGGATCACAACCCTCGGTGTTGCGCCCGCACCGCGCTCAGCCAGTGAGCGGGAACCAGTCTCCATATGGGATCCGAACCCTTGGCGGGAGCACCGCCGCGCTCTCAAGTGGCACACTCTCCAGTGCGCCACCCGGCCCTGTATAACTTAATTTTTAATACTGGCTGCATTTCACAACTGGCTTACAACTTTCCTGGAAATTTAACAATTGGCTGTCACTGGCCATTGCACGCTGCAGACTTCTGCACACCAGTGCTTCACAGAACTCTGTGCATATCCTGCATTGTACTTACCACAGTTGATGATCACTGAGCTATTTGTGTGATTTGGTGGTGAACTGTTTTCTTCTTTAGACTATAAGCTCTACTAAGGCAGTGTTTGTGTCCGGTTTTGCTCACAATGTCTGGAACACAGCAGGTGCTTAATAAATATTTGAATAAGTCATCAATACAATTTGGAATAAGGAGGTACATATATGCATGTATATATGGATGGATAATAAACAAACAAACAAAGAAATTGGTGATTTCTGCTGCCTTTGTCCCCTCTAATCCCCAAAGCGCTTGCATCTCAGCCTCTGGTTCTGTTTTTTCTTTTCCTCCAGTACGGGTCTTGTTCTTTTAAGCATCTTAGTTTCTGTACTTTATTAAGGTACAAATGGATGATGGAGCTTTGGGTTTTTTTTTTTTTTGACATCTGTTGCTGGTGCTGGTTACCTGCACTGAAAGGCAGATCCTGGAACAGCTGGGCTTTATTCTATGGCTGCTCTAAAACGGACAGTTTGCCTTCTCTTACTCCCAAGTCCATGCAGGATCTGATTCTTCATGAAAGCCTGCCTGGAAGTTATAGAGAGACATTAGGAGTTCCATTAAGTGGCAATGCACAGCCTAGGACCGTCTCTGTCTGGAAAGGAACTGGAGGCAAAGTACTACTCAGTTTTCTTCTCCGCTCTACAGACGTGCAGTAGACATCCCGGACCACAAGCAGAGCTTTCCTAATCGGGGAGCA
>NW_007730420.1:149664-151169 GCF_000696425.1 Galeopterus variegatus
ATTTTCTGCCATTAAAGCCAAACCCCATGAGGGATGGGTTTCAGGGCTTACTGCCTATACCCCATTAACAAGTTTCCTCTTCTAAAATGGAACACAAATGTTGCCGAGTAGAAAGAGGATGCAGTGACCCGTGATGCTGCATTTTGGGACTAACCACTGTAGACTGGACTATTTTGGGTGCACTCAGAAAAAGCTTAAAGAAAGTCTAGCATATGACACACTTATCTAAGATGGAAAAATCTGCTTTGTGAAAACAAGAGCAGGTTGACACGAGCAGCCTGATTTTCAGGATATGAGGAAAGCCTATTTATCAAAGTGACATTGGGACGAGTCCATGGCTTGATTAAAACATTTACTCTTGGGCTCCTTAACCACTTTCAAGGAATGACGAGTTCTAAAAAGAAATACAGACTGAGTTCCAGGTGCCTCATATGTAGCACGTGACGTTCCTATTTATTGTGCAGGGGCTGTTAGCCAAGCCTGGGGTCCCAGCATGCATGGAAACCTCTAGGCAACTGCCCTTGGACATCAGCTAGAACAGCCAAAAGAGGTGTAGAACACTTGGCTTTTGCAGGCTAATAGATACCACTGTCCCTCTAGTGGAAAGTACCTGAATTGCAGGCCCAGTGCCTTAGCGGGACCAATCAGCAGAAGAAAGAGGTGTGTCTCCCAAGTGCAAACATTACCACCACTTACATTCTTATGGGACTTATCATCTTAAAAGTTCTTTTACATGCACTCTCTCTTTCGAGTCTCGCAATTTCCCTGTAAAAAACAGCTGGTATTTCCTTTTACAGATGGAGATATAAAAAAATAAGCCGTTTACTCCAGAACATACAGCTATTAACAAAATCAGGTCTCCTGACTTTAAATTTAAGCCTCTTTCCACCACCTCATGCTTCTTTCCTCTCTGGCCATTAAAATTACCTTGTTCCGTGTCCCACGCAGGCCTGAGAAATCTACAATGTGAAAATAAATATGACTGTGTCTTGTGCAGTCACTGCATCGCTCCTATCCTAGGTAATGGTTCCGGAAACAGTGGCTTTGAAGGGAAATTATTTAACCTTAAGAAATAAATGGTGAAATTTTCAGGTACTATTGATGGCAAGTGGAGGAGAGGTTTCCAACTTGAAAAGTCAAACCTTGGAAGCAACCTCCTGTTCCTCTCCTCGGCAGGACTGGATTTGGAAGTTAACTAATGTTCCAAAGTCCAAAAGATACTCCTGTCCCTGAAATTTCTCTCCTCTCTGTGGGCTAATGTGTGTTATTCCTCTATATGGTGAAATGGCTCTTACTTAGCAACTGGGGCTGAGGCTTACAATGCAAATGACCCTTGGAGAGATAATACTTTGGCTTAAATGTGTACTAGGTTAGAAATTATTGATTTCCTGAGAGCCATTATGCTGGACTCTGGCAGAGGGGAGGGGAGATTCAGAATGCCACGTAGAGGCCGAGAGTGGAGAAGACCATTTCTGAAGATGCCACCATTTTGCCCTGCCTGTAGG
>NW_007730420.1:152316-155651 GCF_000696425.1 Galeopterus variegatus
AGGGGAGGGGAGATTCAGAATGCCACGTAGAGGCCGAGAGTGGAGAAGACCATTTCTGAAGATGCCACCATTTTGCCCTGCCTGTAGGACCTTCTCCTGGGGAGTAAGCCAGCCCCAGCCATCCCTCCTCCAATCACTCAGTCACCTTGGCCCTAGGCTTCCCAGGTAGAGCTTCAGCCACTTGGCTAGCCTGGCCTGACCCCAGAATAAACTCTGCTTTTAGCTCTCAGCTCACCAGACTGCTTCATCCTCTTTCTTTCATGGCTCCTTGGAGAGCCATTGAGAGAGGGGAGCTGGGAGAGGAGGAGGTCGAGGCAAGTTCCTCTGCATCCTCTGATGCTCCAGAGGGCACATCTCAGCCTTCTCTCCTGGCTCTTAAGGAAAATAAGATATTGAATTCGAGACACTGAAGGGCCCCATTTGATTGACACACAGCAGAAAAAAGAGCAGAGAACACGTTTGAGAGTGAGCATCCGTGGGTGGGTTTGTGTGTGAGAAGAAAGAGGACAAAGAACGTTCTCGATACGTTCCATCACCCTAAAATAAAGTCACTGATATTACAAGCATCCCCCAATAGGCACCCAAACACATACAACATGCACACACACCCTTATAACTCTGATAACTTACCTCTAGCCCGTGGGCTCCATCTCCTGGACTTTGTGCCACAGGCCTCCTCTTACCCAATGCACAGAAGAGACTGGAGAGAAAGTAACCAGACAGAAAGCCTGGCCCCCTTCTCCACTGATTTGTCTAGTGCCCAGGGCCGTACCACCAAGGGCCTGCCACGCCCCACAGGGCCCAGGGCACAGACCAGGTACAGAGCGTGAGGACGTGGCCCAGCCAGTCACCTGGAAGGGAAGCCCTGCCTTTTGGTTGAACTGCTCTTCTCATTTTTAGTGCACAGCAAGCCACTCCCCTGGCTTTGGATGAATAATGTTCTTTTCCATGAAATTGGATCCTTTCAACAACCACCCCCAAGCTACAGACCTCAATGAAGACACTGGGCAAAACGGTGTAGCCCTTCCTCAGCCTGGCTCCCTGCTTCTATGGGAAACTCTACCAGAGGGGAGAGGAAAGGATCTGGGAAGCCCCTCCACTGAAGACTCCATTGCTGGCACGGTGCCCACCCCGCCAGGTGTCATTGCCCAGGGCTAGTGGGGGGGGCATGGTGGGGAGGTGCTGTAATACTCTGGTCTGACTTGAACTCCTCCAATCTATCTCACTCTTCTCATACATCCCGGGACTAGCCCATAAGGAAAGTACTTGGGTGGAGCCGAAAGGGTGGGGGAAGGATTGCTGAACTCCGGAGAGGAGAAGAAGGTATGAGAACACTTAGAAGGAAAAGAAAGACATGGGCAGTGGGTTGAATGAAAAGAGACCAAGGGAAATGAATTACCCCTCCAACGACAAGGACACTAAACAGACTTGTCCCCTGCAGCAAGGCAGCAAGCAGCTACTCTAAGTATCTGCATCCAAGCCTGCTGCAGCCCAGAATAGAGAGAGGGGCTTGGTATTTTGCCAGATAAGCAGGAGAGAAACCTTGAAAACTTGCTTGATGCCATCAAATGCTTTAGTTGATTAAAGGCTTAGAAGCTGCCTGGTTCTTTAACTCCTGCCTCTACCAAACAGGTGTGGTACATGAGACCGAGCAAACACTTACCTGAATTTAAAGGGGGTATGAGAGAGGTGGCCCCAAAAGTTCACCCAGCAGACACCCCGGGGCTGGGGCCTGCACCTTCTTGGGGAGGCCGAGGCCCTGGACTCTGGCAAGGGAATGGGGCACACGAATGAGTCCCTGGGCAGAAGGTGAGAGATGCGGGAACCGCCAGCTGACTTTAAAAATAACGTTCTGCTTGTGGTGCAATCGCTGTCTGCTGCGAGCTGTAAAGGAAGGCACACGCCTCTTCTCTGAAGCTCGTGCTGGTTGCTGGTCGCTGGTCCTGGGTGGCATCCCGGGTGGGCCTGGTGAGAAGGGAAGGGAGAAAACAGCCAAACAAGCCCGAGGCAAAGCGGCCTTCTGCTCTGAACACCAACACCCCACGCCCTGCTCAGGTCCCTGGGCTTGGGCTGAAGCTCCTCATGGGACGTCAGAGCTCTGGGTGAGAGTCTGGGTTGTGCGAGGCACAGAAGAGATTCTCCCACCCAATTAGCAGCCTGAACACTTTCTCTGAGTAAGGCCCTGAACACAGAGGCTCCTCAGATCAGGACCAAACCTTGGCCTGGATGGTGGCAGTACCCCTAGTCCCAGTCAAAGAAACTGGAGGGAGTCCTGAGGGTCTCAATTGGGAAAACGGGATCCTTTCTTTGTGTCCAGTTATCCTTTTATTCCAGGGCACAGTGTTTCTCTCAAGAAGATAGAGCCTGGAAACATATCTTTCCTGAAGACCATTAAATCTTAGATCAGAATGCAGTATGGACCCCCACGCCATCCTCCATGTTTACAGATGAGGAAGCTGAGGTCAAGGCCCTGCAGCTGTTGGCAGACCCAGATTAGAGCCCAGGTTTCCTGGTTCCCATCTAGCCTTTAATGCACCCCACCATGCTGCCTCTGCCTCCTGCTTCTTCAAGAACTCCTGGCCACACCACCACAAAATTGAGTGGAAGATACAAAGATATCGCATACGCCCCCTGCCCCCACCAGAGTGGTGCATTTGTTACAATTGATGAACCTACATTGACACACCATTATCACCCAAAGTCCGTAGTTTGCATTAGGGTTCATTCTTGGTGTTGTACATTGGATGGGTTTGGACAAGTGTATAATGATGTGTGTAAAGTTTACTCCACATGCCACAGGAAAAACTTGAAAAATTATATAAGATTTTTCTTCCTCTACCAAATTCTAAGAATTTTAAATATATTTTATCCCAATACTCTTTTACAGGTGAGAGATTTGGTATTATACTGTCATAAGAAAAGATTTCAAACAATACAAAAATGCATTATTTTCACATGACTTCATCATTACCTGAAAATGAATTTGTAATCTTATATTTTAGTTATAAATGTATGAATATTTATGTCTTCTCTAGATTCCATTTAAAGTACTACTTCAGTGGTATATATGACTCAATGAGTCATGTCACTTGCATGTCATAACGTGGTGTGACATACACAAAAGAATGCTAAAATCAACAGAAAAACAAGATCCTGAGGATATTAAGTATATTTGAGATGATTTTCTTTTCCAAGGTAGTGGAATCCATGGCAAGTGCAAATAAAATTCCAATGTGTTATTTCCATTAGTTTTTAAAGTTGTATAGCAAAATCTATGTAGAAATCAAGCAGACTTGAGCCCTCACAGTATGAAGCATAAGAAACTTAATAGGTCA
>NW_007730420.1:156049-160503 GCF_000696425.1 Galeopterus variegatus
AGTTAGTTATCTGCTATTCAGTGCCAGCTGAAACCATCACATTTCCCTTTCCAGGGGCATTTGCACCAGGGACTTTAGCTTTCCTTTTATAATGAAAAATTTTGTCTTAGGTTTCTAAAAGGAGGAGGAAAGAAGGCCCTGGCCCTTCTCTGGGTCCTTGAAATCACCCCAAATAGCACCTGCTGCTTCTACTCTGCATAGCTCAGGTTCTAGCCTTCCTTCAGCCAGAGACAATGGAGAAAAGGCAACATGGGATGTGAACAGAGAGGGGGATTTGAACTAGAAATTCTCATTTGGAGAAAAAAACTCAAGTTTTGTTTCCCCCAGATATAAAGCAGTTTAGGACTAGATCCCTGGCTCTCAATGCTATAACACAGATGTGCTGGTGTTAGAGGAAAGAGCACTGGAAAGACCTGGATTCTAGTCCTGGATCTGTGAAAAAGTAGCTGGATGACTTTGCAAATCACTCTACTTTTCTGAGCGTTGATTGCTTCCACTCTAAATTGTTCCAGCTCCAACTATAGCTCAGAGGAGGAACTAAGAGTCAAGCAGATGAAGGCAGGGTGCCAGGCTTTCCATATCCCTCGCTTTTGATAAAGGTGATTAAAGTGTCTTGAAGAAGCTGTTTCACCCAACCTTGCCCTGCCTTATCTCACGAAGATGGTGCTAATGCCCAACAGATAGCAAACAGCACTGTGACAAAAAAAACCCAGCTCTTTTTAAAAATATAATCATGTTGATTTTTGGAATAGCCATCGCCTAAGGTATGTAACTTTGAGTCAAACCAAGGAAATTTATGAGGGTTCGGTTTAATCTTATAAAATGTTTAAATCAAGAAGAGCTGCTGGAATAACCTGGCCATGATGGTGGCTCAAAGAGGCAGATTCAACATTCGATATGTTGGTGTCAGATGCAACAGTCAAAGCAAGTCATATAACAGAGGGGAGGTCTAAGCTGCTTTATCTGGTGGAGAGCACCTAGACCTGGAACTAGAGTAAAAGCTCTTAGATATGATTTCTGGCTCTGATACCAATCATAGGCAAGCATCACCACTAAGGCAGGGGCCATGTCTTTCTTGCTGACTATTATAACTGGTGCCTGGCATAGAGTAGGTACTCAAATATTTTTGAATAAATGTTTCGCGGTGTCACTTAATCACTGAGCCTAAGCTTTCCTTTCTTACTCACTCTTTCTTTTGATGCCTCCATCAGTCTCCCTACCGCCACTTCCCTATCTAGGTCACCATTATCTTTGCTAGATTGTTGCAATGGGATCCTAACATCCTCACTGCCTCTGGCCCTGCTTCCATCTAATCCATTCTCCACGTTGCAGCCAGAGTAATCTTTCTGAAGTGAATATCCAATCATGTCACTCCATATCTAAAAGTTAGTTCTCTAAATTGTCGTATTTGTTAGCAAATATGACAATTTCTTTTTTCTTCTATTTTCTTTTAATGTCTGTAAGTTCTATAGTGATGTCTATTTGTTTTATAGCCCAACTCGTGGTATTCAGTAAATGTTCCATACATACTTGAAAAAAATACGTTCCGAAGTTGTTTAGTGCAGGGTTCCATTAGGTCAAGTCGTCTGATCACATCGTTCAAGCTTCTAATAATTTTTCCTTAATAAGTTTTTTCTGCTTGTTGTATCAGTTAATGGGAAAGTTAAATTAAGATCTTCAGTTGTGATTGTGCGTTTGTCTATTTCTCCTTTTAATCCGTCAACTTTTGCTTTATATACTTTGAAGCTGTTATTAATTTTATATAATTTAGAGTTTTTAAATCTTCCTGTTGAATTTACCCCTTTGTCAAACGAAAATTTATGTTTTCTCTTTTTTACTGTATTAGTCTAGTTAGAGAATTATTAATTTTATTAATCTTTTCAGAGATCTATATCTAGTATTACTCCTTGACTATGTCTTTTTTGTCTGAAATTAACATAGCATTACCAGTCTTTAGTTTGTTATGGTCTATCTTTTTTTTTTTTAAACCATTTTATGGTTAAACTTTACATTTGTGTTGTACATTTTTTACATTCATATTGTACCTTTTATTAAATACAGTTTGTCTTTTAAAAACACTTAATTGGGTTTTATTTTTCAATATGTATTGCAAATCTTTGTCTTTAATTTCAGTGTTTAGTCTATTTACAATTACTGCCAGTACTGATATATTTGGTTTTAATTGTACATCTTTATGCCAATAAATTTGACAATTAATGAAAACAAACAAGTTTTTTGAAAAGCACAACTTTCTAAAATTAACACAGATAAGTAGAATCTTTCTATATCTCAAATAATTTGTATCTCTAATTAAAAATATTCCTATGAAAAAAGCTTCAGGCTTAAATTATTTCACTAGTAAATTCTTCCAAATTTTTATGGAAGAAATATTACTAATCTTACATGAATTCTTCTAGAAAAAAAAAGGAAAATAATGTGTAATTCTCAACTTGTTTTACAAAACCAATATTACTTTTATTAGCTGAATACCTGAGAATGACATTTCAAGAAAGGAAAATTACAATTACAAACCAATCTTTACTTATGAATATAAATAAAAAAATCCTTAACAAAACTTTAGGAAATTAAACTGAGTAATATACAAAAAAATATATATAATAAACATATTATAGGAATATAAGGTTGATTTAACACTCAAAAACCAGTGAGTGTAATTCACGATATTAATAGAATAGAGAAGAATCATATAATTATCTTAATAGATGTAGAAAAAAACATTTGACAAAATTCAATAGCCATTCTTGATAAAAATTCTCAACAAACTGAGCATAAAAGAAAATGTTTTATAGCAGACATTATTCTTAATGGTAAAATATTACATGCTTTCTTTGAGTTCAACAACAAAACAAAGATGCCCTCTATCACCACTATTATTAAAATTGTACTGGAGATCCAAGCCAGTAAAATAAGCTTAGCAAAGAAGAGGTATAAAGATTGGAAAAAAACAAATAAAACTAGCATTACTTACAGACTGCATGATTGTATACATAAATGATTCAAAGATTCAATAGAAAAACTATTAAAATTACTAAATAATTTAACAGTATTGCTCCACACCAGACCAATATATAGAAATCACTTATATATACTAGCAATAAGCAATTAGAAAATGAAAAAAAAATTAATGCCATTTTACAGTAGCATAAAAAAAACAAATGTTTAGGAATAAAAATAACATAAAATGCACAAGACCTCTACACCAAAATCTATAAAATATTACTAAAATTTTTTTAAAGCCTTAAATAAATGAATGGATATACCAAGTTCATGGATTGGAAGACTCAATATTATTATTAAGATATTAATTTTTCCCAAATTGATCTACAAATGAAATATAATCCCATTCAAAACCCCAACAGTTATTTTTTGGAGAAATTACCAAAATTCTAAAATTTACATAGACATGCACAGAATACAGAGTAGTCAAAACAATTTTGAAAAAAAAAGGAACAAATCTGGAAGACTTACATTGCCTGGTTTTGAGACTTACTATAAAATTACAGCAATCAATTCAATGTGGTATTGGCATAAGGACTGACAGATAGATCAATGTTACATGTTAGAGTCCATTGATTTTTGACAAAACCTTCAAGACAATTCAATGGGAAATCCAAAAAATTGTGTGGAAACAACACTATATCTATATGGGGGAAAAAAAGACTCTCAACCCCTATTGCAAACCGTAACAAAAATTTATTTGAGATAGATTGTAGATCTAATACAGAAGGGAAGAAAATGAATATCTTCCCATCCATGTGTTAAGCAATAATAATAATAATAATTCTAGAAGAAAATAAATAATAATTCTAGAAGAAAATGAATATTTTCACATGATGTGTTAAGTAATAATTTCTTAGACAAGGCACAAAAACACTTACCATAGGAAAACATTGATAAATTGTATCTCAAAATTAAAATTCTGCCTTTTGCTCTTCAAAAGATGCTAGTAAGAAAATGATCTAATTCTATTTTTTACTATATTTCTATTTATTTATTTTGGCAGCTGATCAGTACAGGGATCAAACCCTGGACCTTGATGTTATTAGCAGCATGCCCTAATCAACTGAGCTAACCAGCCAGCCCCTATAAAATATTTTTAATTAAAAAAATAGATAAATAAAAATTTTTTAAAAAAGAAAACAAAAAGGCAAGTTACAGATTGGGAGATAATAATATTTGTAATATCTGACAAGGGATGTATGTCCAGAATTTATAAATAACTCCTTCGTAGCAATAAAATGCAAACAACCCAACTTTTAAAATGGGCAAAACACTTGAACAGAAACAGCAAAAGATATATGAATGGTCAATGAAAAGATTCTCAACAGCATTAGTCATATGGGAAATGCAAAATAAAAACCACAAGATATGGGGCCGGCCTGGTGGCGCACTGCGCTAGTGCGCCGCTTGGGAAGTGCGGTGGCGCTCCCGCC
>NW_007730420.1:161032-173437 GCF_000696425.1 Galeopterus variegatus
GGGCGACACTGAGGGTTGCGATCCGTTGCCAGACACGGAAAAAGACAAAAAAAAAAAAAACCACAAGATATGACTTCATACCAAGTAGAATGGCTAAAATTTCAAAGACAGACAATAACAGTTGTTGATGAAAATGTGGAAAAACAAGAACTCTATAAATTGTTAATGGAAGTATAAAATTATACAACCACTTTGGAAAACAGTTTGGCAGTTGCTACCAAAACCCAATTCACACATACCCTATAATCCTGCAATTCCATTCCTAGGTGTTTACAGAAATGAATACATATGCCCACCAAAGATGTGTACAAGAATATTCATAACTGCTTTATTCATAATTGCCCAAATCTGAACTCAATCCAAATGTTTATTAACAGGTGAATGGATAAACAAATTGAGGTACATTCTTACAGTGGAATATTATACAGCAATGAAAAGGAATAAACTATAACAATTACAAGGATGAATTTCACAGACATAAAGTTGAGTGAAGAAAGCTAGACTAAAAAGAGATTATATTGTATAATTCTATTTATATAAAGTACAAAAAGAGTCAAAACTAGTCTATGGTGAGAGATTTTGGAATAGTGTTTTCTTTAGTAGTAGAGTATTGACTGATCAGAGGTATGAGGAAGGCTTCTGGGGCTTGCTCTGGATGATGGGTACACGGTGCACTTGTACATAAAAATTGAGTTGTACACTTTAGATAGGATGACCAACTTGGCCCGCATTACCTGGAACTGTCCTGTTTTAAAACTAAAAGTGCTGTCCTGGGCAAACCCGAATGGATAGTCACCTTAATTTTAGATTTGTGAGCTTTCTCATATATATGCTATTCCTCAATTTTTATAAATCTGTTAAGAAAAAAAAAAAAACAATAGGAAGTTGAAAAAAACTTTTCAATGGTTCTCCATTGCCCTCAAGAAAAAGTCCAAACCCCTTCTTAGGGTAAATAAGCTTTTGCAGCGTGGCCCTGTGTGCCTCTTCAGTCTCTTATCCAGCCTCACTCACTCCTTACGTACTCCCTTCCAGCCACACTGATGGCTGACAGCTCCCTGAGCATGCTGTGCCCTCTCTCTCCTTTTTAAATTAACAAATAAAAATTGTATATATGGTGTACAACATGATGTTTTGAAACAGGTATATATTATGAAATGGCTAAATCCAACTAATTATCATATGCATCACCTGACATATTTATCTATGATCAGAACACTTAAAATCTTAGCAATTTTCAATACTGCAATACATTGTTATTAACTATAGTTACCATGTCCCACAGTAGATCTCTTGAATTTACCTTCCTAACTGAAATTTTGTATCCCTTGACCAACATTTTCCAATCCCTTCCTCCCGCTTCCTCACTCCAGCCCCTTTGTAACCACCATTCTACTTTCTACTTTTATGACTTTGACTTTTTTAGATTCCATATATGTGAGATCATGCAGTATTTGTCGTTCCGTGCCTGGCTTCACTTAGCATTATGTCTTCCAGGTTCGTCCATGTTGTTACCTATTGCAGAATTTTTTAAGGCTGAATAGTATTCCATTGTGGACATGCACCACATTTTTTTTACCCATTCATCCATTGATAGACACTCAGCTTGATTCCATATCTTGGCTATTGTGGATAATGCTGCAGGGAACATGGGAGTGCAAATATGTCTTTGACATCCTGATTTCCTTTCCTTTGGATATATTCCCAGTAGTGGAATTGCTGGTTCAGATGGTGGTTCTATTTTTAATTTTTTGAGAAACTTCCCTACTGTTTTCCACAATGTCTGTACTAATTTACGTTTTCACCAACAGTACATCAAGAGTTCCCTTTGCCTCACATCCTTAGCAACACTTGTTATCTTTCATCTTTCTGATAACAGCCATTCTAACAGGTGTGAAGTGATAACTCATTGTGGTTTTAATGTGCATTTCCCTGATGATTTGTTATCACCTGACTGAAATGTGAGTGGCCCAAACTCAATAGCAATGAATCCCAGATCCCTTTCTTAATTATCATTATTATTATCATTTGCTAATTATCTCTCATCTAGACTAAAAACATTCAAATCATATTTTTTTCCACTCTCTTCCATATCCGTTATTCAACAAGTCTTGAAAATTCTCACAGTCATTCCTTTTTCTTTTTCTCTTTTCTGTTTCCACTGCCACTTCCAGAAATGGAATTTCAGTTAATCATACACTTGGCTTTCTTCCCAAACCTCTTAACTCATTCCCATCTCATTCAGACTGGTCATCCTAGAACATCCCTTGATCCCATACTGTCTTGTTCAAAAATCTTCAGTGGCACCTAATTGTCCTTGGTAGGCAGTCAAAACTCCACAGACTGGCATCAGTGTTCGTCACTATCCAATGTAAAACCTACCCTTTCAAATCAATTGTTTTGTTTTCTACACACAATTTCTGTCAACTTGTCGATCAATCTATAGCACTGACTAGTAGACCAGGTTGAAACTGGGGCTAAGGACCAAGGCCTACAGGGGGCCTCTTCCTTCTCTAAGCCCAACTAAAAGCTTAACACCATCACTAACATCACGTAAATGAGGCAGAGTACCCAAATACTCATGACCAAAGAGAAGCCAAAGCAAGCAAGCTGGCTCCTCCTGAGCCAAAGCGATCCCTGGCCTGCATACTTGCCCACAAGTATGCAGACAGCGCCACACCCAAGTGCATCAACTTTTTACTATTCCAATGTCCTGCCCACCAACAAAGCATGAACCTATCGTCCGAGAATCTTACCAATGGGATCTGTAACTCCTCCTGGAGTGGAAGGACCTGAAGCCTAGACTCTACAGTGCTACCCACTTTACCTTTGCTCATATCATTAACCCTGCCTTGAATATCCTCAAGATCCAGAACAACATTCTGCTTCCTGATTGCCTTGCTTCAAACTCCTGTCTTCTTAATTCTAGCAGCACTGACTGTACTTCTAATTCGACACTATGATCTTCTGCCTTGTGTTATTAGCTATGATTCCAGATGTACATATTCCAAACTGCACTGACAACTCTTTAGACTATAGACTGTGTCCCCATGCAAGTCCGGGGCTGTTAATTAAGATTCTCTGGTCCAGTTTTTGACTCTAATACTAACAGATTTCATAAATATGTGTGAATGAATTAAATATTTTATGCATTAAGCTTAAGCTATAGATTTCAGTGTGAAAAAGCTCTAAAGATATGGGTTACATACATGGATGTTCATTGCTGCCATACTTTTGATAGCAAAAAAACTGAAAACAACCAAGTGTCCATTCATGAGGTAATGTATAAATGAAATATCTTGTCCAAGATTTTGTATGTATATGTTGAAACACTACACTGAGTAAAAATAATAACTAGATCTATGTGTATTAACATGAATAATCTAAAAACACAATATTCAATGAAGAGAGCAAATTTTAGAACTGTATTATAACTTACCATGTAAGTAAATTTTAAAGACACAGAGAAAATAGTATATTCTGTTCATGGATTCGTGAATAAAAATTGGCTGTAAAAATATGAATTAAACCTAGGTTGGAGGTGGCCTTTGGAGAGAAAGGATTGGTCAAAAAGTCTTCAAACTTTTTTTGGTAATTTTCATTTTATTAAATAAAGTAAACACACAGCAATATGGGAACATGAGTGCATGTTGTATTGTTATTTGTCTCTCTCTCTCTATATATATATATGTGTATATGTATATATATATATATATATATATATATATATTTTTTTTTTTTTTTGTCCTTTTTGAGACTGGCCGCACTGCGCTCAGCCAGTGAGCGCTGTGAGCGCACCGGTCATCCCTATATAGGAACTGAACCCGTCTGCCGAGTGTGCCACGGGCTTGGCCCCTCTTTTTCTATATTTTTAAAGCTTCTCGAAATGAAGAGAAACAAAAAGATACCGGTCAGTCCCGCCCCCTGTTCTCTGGTCGGCAGGCTATAATTCTTCCTATCGCACAAGTGTAAAGGTCAAGGGAGAGGGGAAGGCCTGAAGCTGGACTGAGGCCAGGACAAGACCTGGGAATTGCTGCTAAGGAAAGTTCACTAAATCCTTCAAATCAGTTGGTTTTCTTAGTGATTTTTCTCTTTTTCTTGTAAATGAAGTAAGATGGGGAAAAAAAAAGAAAAAGGAAAAAACTGTTCCTGTTGCCTGGTTACAGTTAAATGAGATTACTATATGTTATTTTTCAACTCCTATAAAAAGATGTCCCTTCTTTGTACTCCTTTTGGATTGATACTGTTTCCAGCAAAAATCTGTATGTGTCTTGTACATGGTGTATAATAATAATAATAACAACAACA
Organism: Galeopterus variegatus; assembly: GCF_000696425.1. Lineage (NCBI taxonomy): Eukaryota > Metazoa > Chordata > Mammalia > Dermoptera > Cynocephalidae > Galeopterus > Galeopterus variegatus. The sequence goes on from NW_007730420.1 coordinate 165,338, forward strand.
GCAACAATAGCTAAGAACTTTCAAGAGATTACTACATGCCAGGCACCACGTTAAACACCTTATATTCAGCTTCATATCAGTATGGATACTCTCAGCGACAAGTATCAGAAAACCCTGTCCAAGCAGGGTTAAGCAATAAGGACACGTATTAGATCACCCAACTTGGACTCCACAGATCCTGCAGCTTTCAGGACTGATAAGTGCAGAGGTGCCTCCATACCAGCCAAGTCTCAATGTTTGCTCTGTCTTTCTGTCCTACTCTTAGCAGGCACCATTAGAAAAATGCCATAGCTTTGGGACAGCACGCGTCCACGTTTGTCTTCAGACTGAGACCGAATTGGCTCAGTCCGCCCATTCCTAACAATTCACTGGGGAGACGGGGTTACTGTCAACTGTTTAGAGCTTTAAACAGCTGGGAAGGATGAATGTCGGGAAGAAAAAACTATGTCCACCACAGACACGTTCGCATTAGTCCTCTCAGCGCTCCCATGGATATCGGAGGAAGGGTCTGGAGGGCCTGATAGTCGGCTTCAACCCACCCCTCCTCATACCAGGTCCTTGACTCCACCGCAGGAAAGAATTCAAGAGCAGAGTCACAGTAGAAAGTGAGAACAGGTTTAACATAATGAATGAGAGATATGGATTTTACAGAGAGAGTGCAGCCTAGCTCCAGAGACTGAGCAGGGCCCACACCAAGTTTAATACAAAAGTAAGAAATGCACACTCGAAGTTTAGTACAGAGTGCAGGCTGGCCCAAGAGAGTGAGCAGCTGCTTGCTGAAAGTAGGCTACATACAAAAAGAAAGAAATGCTCACTGCACAGGCAGAGTGTGGGCTGGCCCCTGAGAGAGTGAGCCATAGTCCCGCCTTCTGCTCCGATTTGACTTTTATTTATTTTTTAAAGCTTATTTACTTATTAATATATTATTTTTTACATTCTATGATGTTGTTGTGGACCTGTTGGGGGGGAGGGAGAGAAAGGAAGGGGGAAGGAAACAGGGTGGGAGAAGGAGGCAGGAGGAGGGGTGGGTTTAAGGCCCGTGGCACCCCCCTCATTCCTGCAGGAGAGGCCAGGGGGCTTCCAGCGGTGGCTTGGTCATTGCTGGGCTGGGTGCAGATGTCAGGGGATGTGGCTGAGGCCCTCACCCCCCCCACCATCCCACCTTGGGAGCCCAGGATGCTTCTTGCAGTGGCTTGGTGGTCACTGCTGGGCTGGTTGTGGGTGTTGGGGTGCTGTGGCTGAGACCCAAGGCCCCCCAAATCTGGACTGGTTGTGGGTGTCCGGGGACATAGCTGAGGTCCCCAGCACTCCCCCCTCCCTGGCTTGGTAGCCCAGAGGACTTCTGATCCTTCTAGGTGTTATAGGTGTTCTTTGGTGATATATATCAAACTTTGCTCTGGTCTGTGAGTATTTTGTTTTTTCTTTCAGTTCTGTGTTGGGTTATTCACTGTTCCCACCACTTAAACTGCACTAAAACTAATTTGTTGTCCTTTGCTTCCTTCTAAAATGGAGGAACTACCTGTGGGAACCAGTGCTTGAGCTGTGTGGTTGAGCTAAGTAGCTGCTTCACTGCTGGTTCCCTGGGGAAGGCTTTTTGTGCAGCTAAGGTATTAATGGTTGACTTTACAGGTACTTCCAGGTCTTGTGAGATCTGGTACACCTGGGTTGTGTAGAAACTCTGGTCGGGGCCTGAGTCTTTTCAGCAAACTGCACCCCCTGCAGTTTTATATTCCTGACCAGTCTCCACTGAGTGGTCTTGTGCTGATTGGGGGGCAGATCAGCTATCCATGCTGTGTGCCAGTGTTCTCCCAGTGGGCCATCTCCCCTACCACCTGTACTCCAAACACTTCCCATGGGACAGGCTGTACACCAGTCCCTTGCAATGACTCACTGGCCTATGAGTGGCTCCTCTCTCCTAAGTGGGTCCACTGGAACCCTATTAATGGTCTTGCTGGCCTGGGGGCCACCAAGGCCCTCTTCTCCCCTTCTGCCTCCAAGCAACTTCATCTGAAGGGTACGGCTGCAGCTTCTGCCAGCTCCTGGTCTGTGCACTCACCAGCTCCAGCTTTGAAGCAGCTGGAGCTCGAACAATCAGAGCAGTTCTTTCTTTCTTTTATCGTGGCTTCTCCCATCTTCATGCACTCCGTAGGTCTCTCCTCCTCTTCCCCAGAGCTCTAGCAGCCCCAGTGTGGCTGTTGTTGCTTTTTAATAGTTGTAAATTGGTTGATTTGTGGGAGAAAGTGATGCTGGGTACCATCTACTCCACCATCTTGACCAGAAGCCTTGGATTTGACTTTTATAGTTTCGCTGTCTAATGCATATTCATTTAAGGGTGTGATTCCCCATTATGTAACGTTAGTCTTGCACATGCTCAGTTGTTCTCTCTCTGGAGCATGTTCATTTGTCAAATTCTATCACATGCACCAAACACATTCAAGAATATTCTGCGCTGTTTAGCACCCCTGGTAGAAGGTCATTCAGTTACTGGGGTTATACAACCCCTCTCCACCAAGCATGCCTAGACACTGGATTTGCATAATCCAGCCCTCTGAGTTTTCAATTTCCTTGTGTTGGTGCTGAAAATAGGTCTAATTAGCAACAGTAACTTTCCTCTAGGGGAGGGCCGAGAGGAGGGGCCTGAGACCTTGAGAAATGACTTGAAACCCAGAGTTATGTCTTATAACCAGAGCCCAGGGAAACCGAGCACCTCCTATCTCACCATGAAGTCAATATTGAGAGGGGCCTGAGACCTTGAGAAATGACTTGAAACCCAGAGTTGTGTCTTATAACCAGAGCCCAGGGAAACCGAGCACCTCCTATCTCACCATGAAGTCAATATTGTTATGATCTACATGTCACAGATGGGAAAATGAGACTCTGAAAGAGCAAGTGGTTTTGCCGAGATTGCAGGCTGGGAAGTGCAACGCTCTCTGTGACTGTATTACACCGCCTCCCCAGTGCCTGATGGTGCATCCTTAACCATAACTCACTAGACTCCTGGGTGAGAAGCTGGATGCCAACCCCATGGCCCTCCTGCCTCTGAGGCAGTGGTTGGTTGTCGGCCAGCTCTAGGCGTCTGAGGTTTCCTTTCTTCAGCTCCTGAATCCCCTTTTCCTTTTCACTGCTCTGGCACCACCTTTTCCACCTCTGGGGCTTCTCTCTCGGCAGTCTTTACTGTGAGTGATAGGTAGACTCACCAGTTCCCTGATTACCTGCCATCTTTGGGAAGTTGACACCTAAAGGGGTTTTACTATTGCGAATCTTTTCTAAAACAAATTACAGGAGTAAGCAGAAGCTGAGAGCAATAACAACAAACTTGGGAAATTTACAAAGGTACCAGAATCTAACAATTCTCTTAGTCATGGAGCTGGCTTTCTTCCCAGCAAGAAGGCCTGAGGGCCTCTACCAGAGAGATGGTGGGAGGCTTTCTGAAGCTTGTGTCTCCCAGTCTTGGGGGTGGATCTCGGGGCTCCTCCCCAAGGTCACCTCCTGAAGAGGACATCCTCAAAACACTCACCTGACGTTTTTCTTATTTCTGTCCTCCTTAAAAACACTATCACCACTATGGAAGTCCATTTTTTTCTGGATGGGGTCACTGGTTCCCAGACATAGCCATGCACCCACATGTGGGACCCCAAGTCAGGCACATGGAATCAGGGTGCACCTGTCAGCTAGTGTTCTTTATAAGCCACATGAGCAAGGGAGGATGTGCGTACAAACCTGCAGATGAATCATCTGCTTAATGGATCTTGTTAAAATGCAGATTGTGGTTCAGTAGGTCTGGGGTGGGGCTTCAGATTCTTCATTTCTAACAAGCCCTCAGGTGAGACTGGTGTTGCCAGTTCTTGGCCACTCTGGGAATGGCAGGGGCATGAAGGATATTAACGTTGGCTGTAGGTCAACCACTCCATTGTGGGCCCCAGTGTGTTGGGGGCTTAGGGTCAAGGATCAGCATGTCCTCCTGGGGGCTGCATAGGTAAAAAGGCCATTCATTCTGGTCTGACCTGATGTCTGGTCGTCACAGGCTGCCAGAGATGAGTGATTCCCCCATCTCCTCAAAGCCCTAAGAGACCAATCCCAAAGGGTAATAGCTACAGGAAGACAGATTTCCTTTCAATATGAAGCTCTCTGACAGCAGAGAGCTTCCAGGCCTGGGTGTGGCCAAGCCGAGCCATGAAGATGCCAGCTGACAGTACAAGCGAGGGACAGGCTGTGGGGAGAGGGGACTGCTTCAGAGTCGGTAAGGTTCCCCTCCAGCCCTGAGATTCTGTAAACATAACTCAGGGACAGGCTCCTGATCAGAAAACAATGATGCGTCAGAAGCTTCTAGCCTTCTCAACAGCCTCTCATTCAGCCAAATTTTTCAAAGTGACTTACTGTGTGAGACCCCGCTTGTCATTCTAGCCTGTTTGTTTTGCCTTTTTACTGCTCTCCCCAAATAAAGCCCTGCCTCCTCCTTCGCTTGAGGGTCACAAGGGGTTCACATCATCGATACAGCAGCAGAAGAGAGAGTGCGGATCTCCTGTGAGGAGAACAGTATTGACAGGTTTGTACAGGGACGTAATTAACTCCGTGCTCGGGTGACCTGCCAGCACCTCTCCTCTCCTCCCAACCTTCTAGCTCTGCCATAAGTCTTAAAAACCCTGCTTCTGCTTTAAAAGGAAAAAAAATGGTTTGGCTCTGAGGAAATATTTGAATCATATGCAATTTAAATTTGGTATCTTTTTAAAAAGACAACGCAATACAGGTGCTGCAGTAATAAACCACTTTGTACTGTCGCCAGCCCTCACACCACCCATCCTCTCCTTTGGACAGTCCAGCTTTCTCCAGTGCTTTCCATCTCAGCAAAGGTCAAATATGAAAAGTCAGAGAGCTCAGAAATAAGAATGAACACTACCTAAGCCTCAGCAACAGAGGTGGAGGGGGACTCTAGGAAAAACAAGGCAAATGCCAGAGTGCCAGTACTGCCTGAAAGAAACAGCGTCACCGTGGTCAGGAACAAGCTCTGAGCCCTGTCTGTTCCTTTTAGATGCCTCACTGTATTTTTAATACACAAGTGACAGAAGAGCTTGGTTAGGAGGGACATCTTTCATCTCTGATCCTCTCCCTGACAACTAAAATAGGGTGAGCACATTTGCATAACAGAAGAAAGGGACAGATTGCCACTCCAGAAGGACCCGCAGGACACCTGTCAGAAATATTAAAAAGCAGGATAATCTCACAAAATATGAAATGCCTCATGTACTGGTCTGGAGATAGTTGATGGAAGGGCTACAATGGAAAGAAACAGAATACAGCCCATGTCCCTTCTACAAACCCTCATCTTGTGAATGACTTGGAGACTATTCAGCACCCCAAAGCCCTATCCCTCTGTCCCTTGTATCCCCATTGAGAATACCTCTGGGCTGCAGCTTCTCTTAGGTAGTACAAAGAATGACTGGGTTAACTGGCATTCAGGAGCAATTTTCTTGGCTCTCCTCCCCACATGAACCCCACCCTCTGCCCCCATACCAATCGCTCGTGTCCCTCACCCACGCCACCCACCCACCCACCTCCCGTGGGAGCATCCTTACCACTAATGGGGCTCCAGGAGATGTGTTTCTGTTCTCAAGTCACATTCAGACCACCTGAAAACATCATTATTTTCAGTAGACAGAACTGAAACAGCACAATTAGGACTGTACACTCCAACTCAGGCTCACTGTGAGTTAAACAGACATTCCTGGCTGCCTGTGCATTACATTGTTTCTTGAAAAATGCAATTCAAGTAAACAAACCAATTTTGGGAATATGGTTCCATAGTCAATTTCACCACAGAAAGGTAAAGTTATGTCTCCCCCCAAGACTCCACAATCTAAAGGAAATAGAGCAGGGGGATGGTGGAGCCACAGGGAATTGTCTGGGAATGGCCAAGGAAAACACATGCCTTAATGTTTCTTTGTGTTGTACTGGCTGTGGTCCACGCCCCAGCAGCTGAGCAGGAGGACAATCGGTTTGGGACTAAATTTCCTGTGCCCACACCCAGAGAGGGACAGTTTTGCTATCCCCCAAAGGTGTTTTGGGCTACAGAGACAAAGAATTAGAAAGAAATGGGCAGGATTTGGGGGGAGGCGGAGGAATGTAGAGGAGAGGAGAACTTTAAAAGGGATGAATGGCAGAACATGTCCTGCACCCTGCACCCATCAGCAGCTCCAGCCAGCCAGTCAAGGAGCAGGAGACAGTCTGAGCTTGTGAGGTGGGAGCTGCCCAGAGCTGCCTGCCTGTGACTCAGGATGGAATTTTCCTCCCAGGCAATGAATACAGCTTGAGATTTTTGTTGTTTTACTCATTCATATTGGTCTTCTATTGTTCTCTCTCTCTTTCTCTCTCTCTCTCTCTCTCAACACATAAATACACACACATGTGTAAACACACACATGCACTTTTAATCTTGACTTCACTAAAAGAATCTTCAATTTCTGTTGTCAAATGCTGTCTTAAGGCTGAAGTCAGATTTTAGGTGCATGGAATCAGTAATTTGTGAGGAAATAGGATGGTGATTTTTACTATGAGTCTTACCATATGGGCAGACTGAAGAGAAAGGTCAAATACACACACACATACACACATGCACATATACATATATATGTGTGCAATAACTTAGGACATGTTAGACTAGGCCTGAAAAAAATAAGGCTGCTAAGCTTAAGGCTCTTGATTGAAAGAAGGGAATTTGTGATCATAGCTCTGTTGCTGTTTCTCTAGTGCAAGTCTATAACTTCAGAGTATATAAATCACCTGGGGAGCTTGATAAAAATGTGAATTCCCAGCACCCATCTTCAGAGGTTCTGACTTCAGGGTCTAAAATCTTTTTTATTAATCATCCTCAGCATTATCTTGTCTATAAAATAGACATTCACCATGGGTTGAAGAATACATATGCAAGGTCTCTCTAAGCAACAAGATAAGTGGGGAAAAGAATTCAGAAATTTACAGCTCCAGCATGCATACATTTTCAGCAGAGAGGTTCAAATGCAACCTGTCTTGTTTAGACATTCACATGAAACCACTAAGTCAATATGAAGTGATATTTCAAGTTGGAGGTCATGGTGCTGGACCTAAGGAATGCCCAGAGGGGCTTAAAGGTGAGCTGCTGCAGGTGATGGTGGGGAATCAGTCTCTGGATGCCAGGAGCAGTGGCCTCTCAATGGTGTTTAAGAGCCAGGTCCAGACATTGGTTGCTGAGGCTTGGATGGGCCAACATCCGAGTTTCTGCACATGAGCAAGTGGCTCATTTCTCTCNTTTCTCTAGTGCAAGTCTATAACTTCAGAGTATATAAATCACCTGGGGAGCTTGATAAAAATGTGAATTCCCAGCACCCATCTTCAGAGGTTCTGACTTCAGGGTCTAAAATCTTTTTTATTAATCATCCTCAGCATTATCTTGTCTATAAAATAGACATTCACCATGGGTTGAAGAATACATATGCAAGGTCTCTCTAAGCAACAAGATAAGTGGGGAAAAGAATTCAGAAATTTACAGCTCCAGCATGCATACATTTTCAGCAGAGAGGTTCAAATGCAACCTGTCTTGTTTAGACATTCACATGAAACCACTAAGTCAATATGAAGTGATATTTCAAGTTGGAGGTCATGGTGCTGGACCTAAGGAATGCCCAGAGGGGCTTAAAGGTGAGCTGCTGCAGGTGATGGTGGGGAATCAGTCTCTGGATGCCAGGAGCAGTGGCCTCTCAATGGTGTTTAAGAGCCAGGTCCAGACATTGGTTGCTGAGGCTTGGATGGGCCAACATCCGAGTTTCTGCACATGAGCAAGTGGCTCATTTCTCTCTAGGAAAGCAGCATGTTAGGTTCTAAAGAACAAATATTTTGGAAATTTATGGCCTTTTATCACTCTTAGGTAGGAGATTCAAGTCAGCTTCTCTATTCTTGAAAGGATGAGACCAGAGGGACTCTTGATTCGAATTTAACCATTGGTCTCTCAAATATTGCCTAAGCCAGTGCTGTCCAATTGAAATATAAAATATTTTGAATAAAATAAAATAATAAAATGAAATAAATAAATATAACCCCCAAAATATAATGTGAATTACATGTATAATT
>NW_007730420.1:174785-179738 GCF_000696425.1 Galeopterus variegatus
CACACACACACACACACACACACACACACAAAGGAAACGGGGGAGCAGGGGGAAGAAGATATAACAACTACAACTCCTTGAAGTTGATAGGACAAGCAAACAGAAAGGACATTGTTGGGTGGGAGGGAGGAGAGGGAGCAGGGAGGGAGGTTTTGGTAAGGGGCAGCAATAATCAACCACAATGTATATTGACAAAATGAAATTTAAAAAAATTTAAAAAATAAAAATAAATAAAAATAAATAAATAACTAAGAGAAACAGAAAAAATAAATAAATAAATAAAAATAAAAAGTAAAAATGACCAATGAACTATTTCACATTTTTTTTTTTGTAATAATCTTTTGAAATCTGGTGTGTGTTTTACACTTAAAGCACATCTCATTTCAGACAAGCTACATTCAAATGCTCAATAGCCACACGTAGCTGGTGGCTACTTACTGGACAGCACAGATCTAGACCATAGGCCAACCTGGGACAGAGAGTGGGCCGAGACCGTGTCCACTAAGTACTGAGCAGGTATGGAAGAGAAGCTGATGAGTGTTGACGTACACCTCACACCTAACCCATGAGGAAATCCTGTTGGCTCTCCCTTCAAAGTACATCCAGAATTCTGCTACTTCTCACCACTGCCACCGCTACCACCCTGATCCAAGCCACCATTGTCTCTCGCCTGCTCACTTCTTACTGGTCTCCCTGTTTCTACCCTTTTCCCCTATAGTCTATCCTCGAGGAAGCAGTCACATCAGTCCTATTAAAGTATAAATCAGATCCTGTACCTCCTCTTCAAAACCCTTCAGTGATGTCTATTTCACTCAGATTAAAAGCCAAAGTTCTTATAATGGACCACCAGGGCCTACCTGTTCTGCCTCCACCTCCCTGAGTTACCTCTTCTACTTACTGTCCCCTTTGTTTACTCTGCTCCAGCCCCACCCGCCTCTCTGCTGTTCATCATAGGAGCATACTGCCTGTCCCCTCTGCTGGAATGCTCTTCCCCCAGATACCAGACAGCTTCAAGGCTAACTCTTTCACCACCTTTAAGTTTTTGATCAAACAACACCTTCTCTTTGAGATGTGGCCCGTGTAATAGTGCAGACTGCCTGCATACCATCCTGCTTCTCACCACACCATGATTCCCCCTTGCCCGGCTCCACTATATAATATACTCATGTCATGTTTCTTATTTATTATCTTCTCCCCCCACCCCATGAATGTTTCACAAGGGCAACCATCTTTATGTCTTGTTCATTGCTGTATATGCAGTGCCTGGATTAGTGTCTGGCACATAGTAGGTGCTTGATAAATATTTGTTGAAGCAAATGAATGAATGAATGAATGAGGGAAGAGGCATCCTGCACTTCTTCAGTAGCTCAGTTACCTTCATCTTCCTCCTCTTCCCGCCACATTGCAAAGCCTTAAGAAGGAACAGTCAGGATCATGGTTAGTTAATCAAACTCACTGAACAAACTCTTCCCTTGGAGCAATGATTCTTTACTGGTTTTCTTTTTGTTTTTAATCACAGATTTGCCTTGGGAAGTTGGTGACAGCCATGAATGTTCTCCTCCAAATATACACGCAGACACAATTTGGCATACGGTGTCAGGAGGTTCAAAGATTCTGATGCCCACTGGTAAGAGTTCAGGGACCTCACATTAAGAATTCCTGCCCCAGAGGTTCACCTACACACAGTTTTCCTATCTGTCTTTGAAATCAACTCTTTCTACTGCTCCAAAAATAGAAGCCATACCCAGAAAGAAATTACAAAGCTCTAGAGCCAGAAGCAAAGTTGAATGGTGGTATAGTTTATCTTCCCACCTGCAGACAACATTGAACTGTCTACTCTTCCTAAGAAAACTCCACTTCATGGGGCAAGTAAGCCAACATCTCTTATCTGAAAACTCTTCCTAACACTCATCTAAATCACTCCTGTTTTAAGATGAACCTGCTCTCTTTAGTCAGTTCTACTGGGAAAACAAAAACCCAAGTGCTCATCTTAAAAACTAGTTAGAATGCCCCCTGTTCCCTCCCCCAAGTCCCTTCAGGCAAAATAAACAGTCTTTGGCCTATTATCTAAAGAGTTCACTGAAAATGCCTTTGCTCAGAAGGGTTGGAGCCCAAGCTTGAGCAAGCCTGAAGAGACCTAGAGGAGCAAGAGCTGAGGACAAAGGGAGGCCCTGGGGTCCCCCAGAGACCCCCAGAGGAAAGTTTAGCATTTCCCAGCAACTCGTCTCCTTTGCCTGAAAATGTGGCATATGATGGCTGGGAAGGACACAAAGCAGGGGTTCTCTGCACACCCTTCCCTAGTGGCTGCCAGATGCACGATGCCATCCTGCAGACTCTGGCTGTCATTAGAGCCCACTCTTAGTTTGGGGACAGTTAATCAGATGGTAATCTTCATACAGGCCTTTCATCAATGGAATGAGATAAAAGAAAAATTTACATTTTTCTAAATTTCAGTTATTTGTTGATCATAGCCTGAAAGCTTTAAAAATGCTTTACGCAGTAAGTCTACAGAACTTCTTTTCTGAAGTCAGAGAATAGTAAAACTCCCTGGGCCAGAACTGAAACCTCCCAGAATCCCTAAAATCAAATAAAAGCATGACAGCTTGTGTCTTCCCAAAGCAAATCTATTCATTAGGCAATAAAAAGCAAGCTAGAATAAAACACAGAGTTTATATCAAAGTCTGATCAGAGGGTTTGAACAGAAATTGTTCCATCAATATTTTTTGTTGGGATTGCATTTTATTTATAAGAGAATTGCCAAGAGCTTTTGATAAACTGTGAAACTTCCTAAAGGAATCAGAATTGCATAATCAATGAAACTGAGGAAAAAAATATCAAGTTCACTGAGGAACTTAGAGAGTAAGTGGAAAGTGGAATCAACATATTGATTGTTTACATCTGTCTCTCTTTTGCCACCTGAGGCTACCTAGAGGCTCCTGGAAGCATGAGGTTCTAAAAACCTTAGACATTAGCTAGCTCCCACACAGTTTCCCTCTGCTGTGCTTACTGAGGTGAATCTCTTCCATAACAACCTCAAGTGGAGGCTGCTTGAGATTCATTAGTCCCTCAATTAACAGCACACTGTTGTACTGATGGGAAATTCACTATCTCCCAAAGACTCTATTTTAGTTCAAGCTGTTATAACAGAATACCATAGACTGGAAGGCTAAAACAATAGAAATTCATTTCTCACAGTTCTGGAGGTTGGGAAATCTAAGATCAGAGTGCCAGCAGATCTGATGTCTGGCGAGGACTTGCTTCTGGTTTGCAGATGGCTGCATTCCTATTGAATCCTCACCTGGCAGAGAGCAGAGAGAGGAAGCAAGTTCTTTGGTGTCTCTTTTTATAAGGACACTAATCCCACCATAAGGGCTCCACCCTCATGACCTAATTACCTCCCAAAGCCCCCATCTCCAAATACTATTACACTGGGTATTAGGGTTTCAACAGATGAATTTTGGGGGGACACAAATATTCAGTCTGTAGCATACCCAGTTCTACTAAAAGGGCATCTCCAATTGGTATATGGTTTATATTTTTCTGAGCCCAAAACTGATGAGAAATAGTGTTAATCATAAAGAAGCCAAATCTCTTTAAGGAGGTTGAATATCTCAGCCAAGCAAAACATTTTCAAATATTGCATCCTCCCTCATTATCTGACTTTAATTTCTCATGGCAGGAGGGTTTTGAGCAATTAGAACCAGGAACACTGTTTTGTAGAGGCATCTTTTTTGTTTCTGTTTGTTTGTCTCTGTATTGTCCAAACTAACTGCTTTAGAATAACACTAATATTCTAAACAGTGATGTAATGAAGGAAAAACTGTGAAAGACTTGGAAAAATATTATATAATAAATTATAAAGATTTTTAGAAGGTAATTTTCTGACTCTCATGTCACAAGGAACAATAATTTCTGTATTTCTTTAAGTTACTCCATAGGACCACTAATGACCCACAGTACCTAAACAGGTAATGCCTTCTGAGAGCTGCACAGTTTGGACTGAATTGAGGCAGAGTTGACTCAAACTGAGGCAGAAAAATCTGAACATGTCTATGGTATCCGGAAGTAGATTTTAAAGGATTCATCACACAGGGATGGGATCCTGTGCAGGGATTCAGGCCAATATATGGAACATGTCATTGAAAAAGTCACTGGAGGATGTCTTGTAAGAAACTCACAGGTAGGATACATCCTTACACAGATACTATATTTGGCTTGAGTAACAAATGCTCAGAACCTAAACTGGAGATCATTCACTAGGTTGTAATCTAGCAAACTGTCCTTTGACTATGGATGAGTGGACAAATCTCTCTGGCCACAGAGGGTGGTAGGTGGGCACAATTGGTTGAAAAAATCAGACTTTGTTCCCTCCCTTGGTAGTTTTCACAAAAATCTCTACCCCCAGAAATAGTGGAAAAGAGAAACTGACTCTTTTAATAAGCAACCTCATCCTTGAATGAGCTAATTTAAGAAATATAGGTTTGGGAGACACTTTTTGATGGGAGGGATGCATCTGGAGAGTTGCTAAGACTCACCTTCTGAACAATACCCACTGACTGTGCTGGAAATGGAAATCTAAAGGGGTTAAGGATGACCTAGGAGAAAATATCCTGGGTTCAGACCAAGCTTGGGGCTTGTGCTGAAGGCTTTTCCTCAACTTTTGGATCTCTGTCTATAATTGTGTCTAGCCCTTTCCTTTTGCACATAGATGGGGAACCCTGAAGAATTATCTTTGAAGCTGTAGGCTGAATTGATTGCTTGGTTTAGAGAACTTTAAGGAATCCTTCCTTAAAAAAGAAGAACAGTAATTGTGCTCATGTTGAGGAATTTTAGTGCTTTTTGTGTGTATATATGTATACATGCTAAGGCATGAAATAAAAGTGAATCTTTCCATTAGCTATTGGAGTACAATTTCCTGAAGCATTTAGTTATGAAATTTACCAATTGGATGTT
>NW_007730420.1:180545-194754 GCF_000696425.1 Galeopterus variegatus
TTCATGCCCTAGGAACAGACTTTTATACTATGCCTCACAAGACAGAGACAGAGAATAGGGTCAGTTGGAGATCTCAGGACAGAATCAAAGGAAGTTAATTGGAACATTCTGATCATTGGATGCAGTCTGAAATAAGATATTTTTTTATAGTGATGTTGGTGGATTCTATAAAGCCTTATGGAGAATGAACAAGCAGGCTGACTGGATGCTATTGCAAAAGAATGGGCAAGGGCCAAAGTGAAACAAGATATGGAGAGGGAAATAGGTCAAATAGTAGGACTCAGATAAGGAGAATCAGTATATTATAACAATTTTTCTCTTTTTTAGCCCATTGGAAAGAAGAGATAGAATGGAATTTTAGATAAACCTTTAAAATTCAAAACAAAGTGAAACAAGATATGGAGAGGGAAATAGGTCAAATAGTAGGACTCAGATAAGGAGAATCTGTATATTATAACAATTTTTCTCTTTTTTAGTCCATTGGAAAGAAGAGATAGAATGGAATTTTAGATAAACCTTTAAAATTCAAAACTGTTGCCACAAATGTTCACGGCAGCATTATTCACAATAGGCCCAAAGTGGAAACAGCCCTCATGTCCCTCAGTTCATTAATGAATAAACAAATGTGGTATATCCATACAATGGAATATTACTTGGCAATCGAATGAATCAAGTACTGATGGATGCTGCAGTTGTAGATGAACCTCAAAATGTTATGCTTAGTGAAAGAAGTCAAAGCAAACAAACACATTTGTAGGATTCCATTTATAAGAAACGTCTAGAAAAGGCTAACCCATATAGACAGAAAATAGATTAGAGTTTGCTTAGGGCTGCAGGTTGGAATGGGGAGTGACTGTAAATTGACACAATATTTCTTTTGGGGGTGATGGAAATGGTGTATAATCAGATTGTGGTGATGATTGGTCAATTCTGTAACCTTACTGAAAATCATTGGATTGTGTATTTAAAATGGTATAAAAAGTATACCTCAATAAAGCTGTTCATTTAAAAAATTACTATCTGACTATTATCATTATTCTGTATTAAGTGTTCAAGGACTTTATGTATGAGGCTGTGTTCATTATGGCTTTAAATAAATTAATCAATTTTTTCATAGGGGAGCGGTTTTGTTTTATTTTATTTTATTTTTTTAGGCAGCCAGAGTTGTGCTTCGATATTGTTCATAGGGAAGAACAACTGGACTCCTGGTACCCTGAGGACACTTGGGCCAGAGGTCAAGTAGAGGATCACTTCCCCTGTCCCCACCCCATCCCTATAAAAGCTGCCTCTCCTTCTATAATTGTGAACCCATTACTATTCCTCAAAGCCCAGATGGATGTTGGGCATTTATGGGTTTCAAGGAGAAGAACACTTAGCAAAGTGACTTCTAGTGTGAGAGAAAATGTGAGGGAATGCTGGGAAGTAACATAAATAATCATACAGGTCTCATATTAATGGCAAGGAGGGATGATAACTCAAACTGGTGGAAAACTTTCACATCCCCTCAACTGACATCATTTCTTCAAGGTAGATGATTTTAAACTGCTGGGAATAGACTCACATTTGCATAATGACTTTCCTAGCTTTTTTTTTTCTATTACCCCCAACTAATTGCTTTAGAATAACATTGTTATTTTCAGCAAACTCCTCCCCCTAGGAATTAGTGCAAGCACATTACATTTTTTGTTTCTTCACAGCATAACACTGAGGCTCCTGGTAGTGTTTCAAAGCTTAGGCTATCAAGGGCTGAGACAGGGCCCTAGACAAGACAGGATCAGAGATGTCTCCCATCCCTTTTGTTACATATCACAGTGAGGAAAGAGGTGAGATTGTAAGCAGTGTTCAGTTTTGTGGCCTGTAAAACCCTGGTGGAATTTTTCTTCATTTGATGTGGGTGAAAGCAAGGATAGGATCAGGTTTCCACTGAAGGGGATCAGAACATGCTACCCCAAAATATGGCACTTTGGCATGTTGATTATTTTGAGCTGAAGGCAATTAAGAAATGGCAGATTCAGGAAAGTCTCCCTGAATTCCCCCTTTTTATCTAAATGCAGGATGCAAATTTCCTGTGAGAAAGGTACCCCTCCCACCTCCCACCCCATACAGGAAGAGAAAACATTCTTATCACTAGATATGAATGTCCACACAGAGATGAATCTGTACAAACAAATCTACTGAAATAATTCTTATCTTCCATTATTTTCCCCATGTATTTCCTAGTCACTTTCCCATAATTTACTGCCTCAATCCAAACCATTTTTTTCCTTTGTCTTGTCAGTTTCCTGAATTTACCATTCTTTGTTAAAGTGGTATATAAGCTCTCAGGCCTATCTGCTTCTTCAGGTCTTCATTTCTTATATATGAAGGCCTCCATGTACATGTACAAATATTAACATCAAATAAAATTTGTATGCTTTTTCTCCTGTTAACCTGTCTTTTGTCAATTTAATTCTCAGGCCCAGTCACAGAACCTAAGAGGGTAGAGGAAAAGTCTTTCCTCCCTTAACGTCATATCTTCAAAATTACAAACTGTAAGTTATCCAAGGATTTTTGACAGATACTCTACGAAAGCAGGTAGCAATAAAAAGTCATTTTTGTAGTCCTTTTACTCATTGTTCCTATTTCCATCCAGACAGAACAAGTCAAAATCCTGTTCAACATGACAGGCTTTTTTATAGTTAAAGACATTTATCAAACATATTTCCTCTAAGATTTCTTTAGTTCAGGCTAAACATCCCCAGTAAATATTGGCCATTCTTCAAAGGATGTGAATTTTCCTTTGTGGCTGGAAGAATTTTTTATTGCCTCTCTCAAAATGTGTTGTCCACTTAAGGTCCAATTTGTTGGGAGATATATATGATATGACTATCACCATCCTCATTAATGACAATGACAATTATTCATGGGAAATATACAGTACTGAGAAAGAATTCTGTACAGGCAAGGAGAGAAAGATATTACTTGTCAGTGTTTACCATTAGCAGATTCTGTTAGGTGTTTTGTAAATATTAGCTGATTAAATTCATTAAGCATGATGGGAGGAGAAGGGAGGGCTTCTGCTAATCTATTAGGCCCACTCTAGGATTGAGAATTTTGATTAAAATTATAAATTGGGTCCACCCACTTCAGATATCACCCTGAAGGGTCTCTTTTACTTGAAAACTTAAAAAACAAACAAAAAATGTTATTAATTGAGAATTACTAACCCTACACAATGAGATAGGAAGTAAGTGTAGTTTGCTCAAGAGTTTACTGAGAACGATTATTGTCTACCAGCAAGGAATAAGGAATGTAGCTCTGATGTTAACATCTAATCCATCTTCAGTGGGGTTTCATGGAAAGCCTTCCCCAGGGCTGAAAGAGGAAGCAGCCTGTGTCCTAGTCCATTTATCATCCTTGGTCTGCATCACCCACCCATTTCCCATCTGGGCCACATGGGTCTGAGCTGCAGCACTAGTCTGAGGTGTCGTAGCAGCTCTAATTAAGAAAAATTAATGTTGAGAAATCATAGGCATATGTCTTCAATTGCTTCAAGTCTACTACTTAAGAGCAACCCTCAGTAGTTGTATTCTGAGCATGTCTGGGTTCCTTTAATGAGCACTGCACCAAATGCCAGCGTCATGGCTGCTCTCTGTGTGATCTGCATGCTTGCCCAGGCTGGGAGCAGTAGCCATGGGGATGGCTTCGGAGCCACTGACGTTTAGTGGGAAGAGAGGAGCTTGTTGGGTCAGCCTTTTCCAATTCAAGAGCCTTAAGATGCTGACAAAGTGATCCTTGGAGGAAAAACTCAAGGCTAGGAGTAGGTTTTCTTCTAAAATGTATTTTATATTGAATACATATGAAAAATATAAGTGTATTTGGGAGTAGCCTGTTATACCCAAGCGGACTGGAGAAAGGCAAAAAGTCATCAAGGCAAAAGCATGTGACTTTTTACCTTGACAGGACTGACCACATAAATTAGTCATGTCTGAATTGACTTGTGTCATTGTTTTATAAATTTAACATATATTTGTGATCTACAATAGTTAGGAAGGCTTTTAATAGCAAGAAAGTGAAAACTTGGTTAACAGTGGCTTAAATAATTAGAAGTTTGGTTCTCTTACTTAATGAGAAGTCAGGAAGTAGGCAGTGTCAGATTTGATTCAGCTGCTCAGTGACAGTACCAAGGATCCAGTCCTTTCTAGTTTTCTAGTTTTGGGAGCATCTTCAGCATGTTGCCTCATGTTCACAAGATGGAAGTTGCCTTTCTAGGCAACGTGTTCATATAAGAAGCAAGTAGGAGAGATATAAAGCATGGCTCCAGTACGTTTTTTCACTTGCGTCTGTCCCTTTATAAATCTCTCCTAACCCTCCTCCTGTCCCTCAGCAGACTTCCTCTGTATATCTCATTGGCCAAAATTAGATCCCATGGCCACGCCTGGCTGCAAGGGAGATTGGGAAGTAGGTATCTGACAAAATGGAACAGAATGATTGTAACTGGTTTAAAGAAATTTAGATCCATAGAGTAGACTAAGGACATTGTCTTCCCTAAGCAAAAAGACGCAGGGATGGGAG
Source organism: Galeopterus variegatus (assembly GCF_000696425.1). Taxonomy (NCBI): domain Eukaryota; kingdom Metazoa; phylum Chordata; class Mammalia; order Dermoptera; family Cynocephalidae; genus Galeopterus; species Galeopterus variegatus. The sequence goes on from NW_007730420.1 coordinate 185,100, forward strand.
GCGACTGGACATCAGCAACGGAGTGCAACCATCTGTTGTATAGTAAGCGTACATACCATCAACACCCAGTTCCCATGGATCAGATTCTGAGAAAAGAAAGTCTTCAATAAAAAACTGACCCATGTTCTCAAACTCTTTCTGAATTAAATCAACACAGTATTAGAATACTACAAAAGAATAACAAATACTGTGGACTTGGAAGTCTAAAAAAATTGAGAGCTGAGGCGTGTAAGGACAATTAATGGTTTTTAGAGCACAGTGGGTTATGAGTATCAGAATATCACCAAACATGCAGCTCCTGCTTGTCATCACTTTTCTACACTGCCTTTGAAAGTAGAATTTCTTCCATGATACTAAAACCAAACAAAAACTTGATGCTTTACCTGATGGGAATATATTACAACATGTCCTATATTATACAAAAATTTGATTAAGACACACTCCTCATTTTTAAAAAGTTGGTGTTTCTAAGCCCATTGTTTATAAGAAGAAAGTTTATTTGCAAAGGCAGCATCATTTAGTGACAAAAAGAGTAATCTCTGAAGCCAGGCAAAACTGGATTCATATTCTGACCTATCACTTATTAGCCTTGGTCAAGTCTCAGTGTCTTCCCTGCAAAATAGGATCAATAGCATTTACCTTATAGACTGCTGAGCTATGAGTCTTAAAGGAGCCACTGCATATTAAACACTTAGCATGTAGCCAGGCACAGAGTGAGCCCTCAATATTATTTATCTCAATATTTTTCTTGTTATTGTTTTAAACATAAGCATTCGGACCTAATTTTAATTGTTAATTATAACAAATAATTTATTTGTAAGATCTTTCTTTGTTGTTGTTTACTTTAACCCAGGCATGCACTGTATCTTGTGACTTCCTCCTGTTGGTGTTCTGCCAAGAAAGTATAATTTAAAAAATATTCTGAGCTATGTTTTGATAACAATGCTCTAATTAGACTGTGACTTTTAAAAAGTCCACAGTATTTCTCAGGTGGCACTAGTTATCCCCCGGACCACCGTCCCTGGCTGAGCGACTCCTGTTTGCTGTTAACCCTCCATGCCCCGCACTGCAGGCTCCAGACGCAGTGACTCTGGGCTGTTACAGAACTGCTGAGTCACACTGGCTTTTCTTTCCCAGACTCTCTAAGCCTCTTGCAAGAAAAGTTCTCTTGGCCCACATCTCCTCATTTCCATCCTTAAATAGTTCATTTTTTGGACCCAAGTATAAAATGGGATTAATATTATTATCCAGTTACATTATTCCATTTTGCCTTCAAGAATATCAAGAGACTTTGTGAAACACTTTACAAGATCTGTGTAAATCATGCTTGTCTAGTCTAGCAGTCTGACAAAGGCACTGAGGATAGATTGGAAAGCGAGCTTTTGTGATTGTCTCTCCCCCTGTTAGACAGTAGGAGCCAATATGATAGAAACCGTGTCTGTTTCGGTCACAATACTAGAGATAAAATGAAGAATGTTTGAGTATCTTACAGACTAACAAACTGAACCCATCTGACTCTGAGGGATCACAATTTTTTTCTCTACATGCTCTCATGTCTTTCCTTTAATAATTGTTTTCTAGAAAAATGCCCATAGTCAATGTGAAAGTCACCACCACTACGTGGAGCCCCTCTCTGACAACTGCAGCTTCACTCTTCCTGGCTAGTACCACACTTAGAAGGCGACCTAGACATTTGTAAAGCGACTGACCACCGCCAGGGCTAATGGAGGACAGCATTCTTTCCACAGGGCAATCTAAGCAAAGCTGAAACCAGATACAAGTAAAGGTACCTCGGAAGTGACATGGGCTGAGTGGTTCATGGGTTGTTTTAGCCTTTTTAATTCCAGGATTTAATTTAATTCTCTGATGTAGTCAAAGTGGCATATATAAAAAAACAAAAAGCTGTATTCATTGCCTTGTGGACATTCACCCTGTTTAGTGAAGAAATTCCCCCTTACCAAAAGTGAGGCCGGGGGAAGGTGGAGTCTAGGGACAATGCCCCTTAGCTGAATGCTGTTCTTTGGCTTATGCAGTCATCCAAATATCCTCCTTGCCCAAAGGACTCTGAAGCAGAGCTGACTTTACTTTTTTGATTGAAAAAGATTTGGCATTTTCATCCCACTCAAAACATCAGGAAATGTGGTTAGAAACAAAGAGTAAAAATGTCCTGGTTGTCTATGAAATTCTGGAAATGGGCAAACTTTGGAGACAGTAAAGAGATCAGTGGTTGCCAGGGGTTAGGGGGGAGGGAAGGACGAATAGATGGAGCATAAAGGATTTTGGGGGCAGTGTAACTACTCTGTGTGATACTTTAATAGTGGATACACATCGTTATACATTTGTCCAAACCCTTTAAATGTACACCAAGAGTGAACTCTAATGTGAACTATGGATTTTGGATGATAATGAGTTGTCAATGCAGATTCATTGATTGTAACAAATGTACCTCTCTGGTGGGGGATGTTGATAGTGGGGGAGGCTGTGTGCTTGTGGAGACAGAGGGTATATGGCAGATGTCTGTACTTTCCATTCAATTTTTCTGTGAACCTAAAACTGCTCTAAAAAATAAAGTCTATTTTTTAAAAATGGTCTGATTGTCTAATTTGAGTATGGAGAGGAAAGCAGAATTTGTGCTTCTGAGAGGCATCAAATGTGATTCAGGGCTGCTGTTAAAGGATCAGGTGGTGACCGCTTCCAAGAAACAGCTAATGGCCTAGGACAGAACTTGCAGCAATGGAAATGGAAGCTCAGAGAAGGCAAGAGATTTCCTCAGGGTTAAAAGAGTGACACATTGTGATGGCCATTAAAATGCACCACTCAGATCTCCTGCTACAGAGACGAGTTGGCTGGCAGCCCCACTGCTGCCCCTTTGGACACACTCACACCAAGGCCATGCCGACCCTGAGCTGCTGCAGCCACCTCAGCAAGGCTACGAAGGCAGGCTCATTCCACTGGGATGCAGGACTCCTCCAAGGATAATTTTGTCTCGGTGACTCCCTGTAGGCCTTCTTGAATCTTTCTGGAAGCTTTAGTGAAGTCTGAGATTCTTCTTACCTAATCTTCCTTCCTTCTGCCCCTCTCCTTCTACAGGTGTTGGATTTGTATTGTGGTCTGAAAGCTCTCCTTACCTTTCCTGCTCTCTCCTCCAAGAAGTCTTTTGCACATCTAATCCCATCATGGCATTTGCTTCCTGCCAGACCTGAAAGAAAGCATGTAGCATTTCTTTACCCAATCAGCTGAGCATTGTTGCTGCTCCCAAAATGAAACAGATCCTACACAGAGATTGACTGTCTTGATCAGGGTGAGACAAAGAGGCAAACACCAAATATATCTCTAATTTCCTAAACAAGCCATAATGAGAGATTCTTTTTGTTTCTCATTGGCCAATCATAAAATATTTGTCTCCTATAACTTATTTGTAAGGTAGGGACATAATACTATATTAGGAGTTGACATAGTTGTTAGTCATTTGGGATGCTGAAAGGAAAAAAAAAAAAAAAAAAGAGTCATCAATGCTGATATTGAAACCTCCCTAGGCTGGAATGTAGCACATTCCAAAGATGCCACGTATACAGATGGGCTGGGGGCTGTCCATAAAGCAAAGGTAAAGCCTCAAAGGTTTCCCCACATGCTCCAGTCTCATGAATGCTCACTTATTCATCACCAGATGTGCGCTGCCCAAGATCAGAGACTGTTTGCATTTCTCTTGTTCACTCCCATATCACGATCCCTTTTCAAGTGCCCGGCACCAGTAGTTGTGCTCAATAAGTATTTGCTGAATAAACGTAAACCTGTGTGTGCCATCACCCTTTCTTTTGTTCTGGGCCATGGTTCCTGCTAGCCTATGGACGTCGGGTGGCTGAAGGTTGGGAGCAGAGAGAAGCAGGGTATTTTAACCTTGCAGTTTCCATAACTGAGAAGTAATGGCCAGTAGCAGTTTGTAATTGAGCCTGTCTGTGACCGCCAACACTCATAAGTGATTCTGCCCAGGAATTAAAAAGGGGCCAGGGCTCTTCTGCCTTGTCTTGATCAAAGCCCCTCTCAGGGTTGGAAAATTATTTCTTTACAAATTCTGATACTTCCTTCTTCTCCATTTTTCCCAAAATGCCCTCCCCTACACACACAATGACAATGGAAGAATATACAATACTGTTGTGAAGGGCTGGATAGATATTCCAAAGCATTGCTGTTTAGTTGGAATTCATTTCAATTCTAAATAACAAAATACCCCCAAATTACAGCAGCTTGAACAAGAAAGAAGTTTATAAAAGTCTAAGTAGGTACTCCAGGCCCAGGAAGGCGGCACTCCATGGTGTCGGGGACTGCCATGGTTTGAACATTTGCCGCCTCCAAAACTTGTGTTGAAACTTAATCCCCAATGTGTCAGTATTGAAAGGTGGGGTCTTTAAGAGGTGATTGGGTCATGATGGCTCTGCCCTCACGAATGGATTAATCCATTCATGGAGTAATGGATGAATGGGTGAATGGGTTATCGTGGGAGTGAAACTGCTGGCTTTACAGGAAGAGGAAGAGAGACCTGAGCTAGTGCACTCAGACCCTCACCATGTGATGTTCTGTACCACCTAGGGACTCTACAGAAGAAAAGGCCCTCACCAGATGTGGCCCCTCAACCTTGGACTGCCCAGCCTCCAGAATTGTAAGAAATAAACTTCATTTCTTTATGAATTACCCAGTTTCAGATATTCTGTTATAAGAACAGAAAATGGACTAAGACAAGGATTCAGGCTGCTTCTAATTTGTTGCTCTGTAATACATGACCTTTCACAAGTTTACCTTATGCTACAAGATCACTCTGGCTCCAGCCATCACATCTGCATTCTAGAAAGAAGAAAAAGGAAAGCAAAGAGCACACCTCCTTCCTTTACTTTCTAAAATTGCACCATCACTCTTGCTAATATTCCATTGGCTACAGCTTTGTCACATGGCCACAACTAGCTATCAGGCAGACTGCAAAAAATGTAGTGTGTATTCTAGGCAGCCATGTGTCCAGTGAAAATGTTATTCCTATGGATGAAAAGGAAACAAATATTGGGACCACTAGCAGTTTTTGGCACTTCGGCTCTTTGGCTGTACACACCTTCCTTCCCATGGATAATCCACTCACCCTCTCCACAAGGAGTTACTACAGCCTGCCCCGAGTCCAGAATCACTTGCAGTCCTCTGCATTGGATCCAGATGTGACTCCTTTGATCTGTTACCATATAATACATTATCTTCCACACACACTCCCAATATGTAATGCCAGAGTAGGAATAGGAAAGTATGATAAGACTCATTAGGAAGAGTAGAATAAGGAATGGGGAACACAGAGCAGTCACTGGTCCATCGAAGTTATTCAGTCCCACCAGGAGAATATGCTGTTCTTGAGGGCTCCGCATTTTTCATAGACCCAAGGGTTATAGAGTCACATGTTTTGGTAGGTCAGATATATGATTTCTTGGTGTTGCAGATTGAATGGTATCCTCCAAAGTCCATGTATTAGAAACTTAACCCCCACTGTGATAGTGTTAAGAGGGTGGGAAATCATATTATGGTAATTGAAGGATGGGGCCTTGAAGAGGTGATTAGATTGTGAGGACCAGGTCCTCATAAATGGATTAATAAGTTGATGGCTTAATGGTGGTAATGGGCATTATTCTAAGGGCTTTAAAAGGGGAGTACATGAGGAACTCTCTCTCTCTCTGTGCTTCTGCCATCTGCCATGTGACACCCTGCTTTGCTGTGACGAGTCGCTACGCACCAACAAGGCTCTCAGAAGATGTGTTCCCTAGACTTTGAAACTTCCCAGCCTCCAAAACTGTAGGCAATAAGTATTGTTTCTTTACAAATTACCCAGTTTCAAGTATTTCTGTTATAAGCAACAGAAATGGACTAATACACTTGGACAATAAACTATTCTCAAAAACTTACCAGGCTTTTGATCTACTTTCTTCTGGACAGTTTTATGTGTAAGTTATACGATCTTGTCTAGACATGGTTTTTAAGACTGAGCACTCTTTTTTTTTCCTTACCGCTCTCTGTATTCTGCACACCCCCAATCCCATCTTAATGGCAACTACCCTGAAGCTAAGTGAAGCAATAAATTGTTGGTGAAGGTAACACTACTAATCTAATCTTACACTCTTAATTTAATCTTGCTGCTGGGCTGGCTCTCACCGTCTAGCAGAGAACTCTTAACAGAAGGTGATTGAAAAAGGCTTGCAGCATGAACCATATCTCCTTCTAAGGCTGTCATTCAAATTCACAAGTTCTAACTCCCTCTATTTGGGGTTGCAGAGACAGCTAATGTTATTAAATGTGCAGAACTTAAATTGCATCAACTTAATTGATTGCAATAGGCAACAGGCAGAGAGCGCCTCCCCTAGCTGATCTCACCTGGGGCATGTGTGTGTTCTGCAGAGTGCCAAGGGCATCCCTGCTGCACAGTTCCTTGATATGGGGAATTCAACTGTGGCTCCATCTCTTACAGCTACCAGCAGTATGTTCCATTGCCTCTTGACCCAGCAGGCAACCCTTTAATTTGGTATACCAGGGTGATGGCTAAAGCACAGCCACCCTCCCCAGCACCCACCTGAGCTAGTGTCCAGGCTGCTCCAGCCACCCTGTCCACCTCCCCTCAATTCTCTTCTCCCTAACAGATCAGTGAGTCCTCTCCTTAGCAGATGTGTCAGCTCAGGCATGGAATAACGGGCTCTCCTTCTCTCTGGTGCCCCTAATCTCACAAGTGAGCCTGTTGAGCCCCTCACCACTCTTACTTGGCTTTGGTGAGGGGAATAAAAGGTCATTCACCATGAAAACAGCACTCCTGAAGATTCTGACCATTCTTTCCTCATTTTTACCGATTCTCTGCTCATGAAGACCATAGACCCATAGTTGGTGTGGGGGATCTTTGTGGTAGAATTCATTCTTCAAACTCTGGGAAAAGATAAACTCTGGAAAAGATACCTCTTCAGACTGTGAAGAACTTAGGGCCTCTTTGTCCTCAGCCTTTGGTCCTGGTTCAAAAGTCAGGGCATGGATATCCACATGCAAAAGAATGAGGTTGAACCTTTACCTTATGCCATAGAAAAAATTAATTCAAAGTGGGTCAAAAAACCAAAATTTAAGACCTAAAATTATAAAACTCTTATAAGAAAACTAGGTGGAAATATATATGACCATGGATCAAGCAATGGTTTCTTAGACATGACACATAAAGCACAAGCAACCAAAGAAAAATAGATAAATTTTATGTCATCAAAATTAAGAACTTTGGACTTCAAAGGATACCATCAACAAAGTGAAAAGACAATCCACAGAATGGGAGAAAATTTTTGCAAATCATATATCTGATAAGGATCTAGTATCCAGAACATATAAAGAACTCTTACAACTCAGCAATAAAAAGACAGATGCTCTGTTAAAGATGGGCATAGGATTTGAACAGACATTTTTCCAAAGAAGATATACAAATGGCCAATAAGCACATGAAAAGATATTCGTCATCAAGTGCAAATCAAAACCACAATGAGATAGCAATTCTCACCCACTGTCATAGACAAATAACAACAAAAGATGAACAATAAGAAACGCTGACAAAGCTATGGAGAAACTGGAATCCTTATACATTGCTAGTGAGAATGGAAAATGGTGCAGCCACTTCAGAAAACAGTTTGGCAGAAGTTAAACAAGAAGTTAAACATAGAGTTACCTTATGACCCAGCGATTCCTAGGTACATACCCAAGAGAACTGAAAACCTATGTCCGCCCCAAAACTTGCACATCAATAGTGATAGCAGTATTGTTCATAATAGTCCAAACAGGAAGCAACCCAAATGTCCATCAACTGATGAATAGAAATACAAAGTGTGGTATGTCCATACAATGGAGGATGATTCAGCCATAAAAGGGAATGATGTATTGATCCATGCTACAACACAGCATGAAAACACGAACCCTGGAGACATTATGCTACATGAAGGAAGCCAAACACAAAAGGTCATATATATGAAATATTCAGAATAGGCAAATTCACAGGGACAGAAAGATTAGTGGTTGACGGGGGCTGGGGGAGGGAGGAATGAAAAGTGATTGCTAATGGGTCTGGGGCTTCATTTGGGGTTGATGAAAATGTGATAAAATTAGATAGTGGTAATTATTGCACGACCTTGTGAATATACTAATACCACTGAAGTATACATTTTTAAAGGGTGTATTTTATGATATGTGAATTATATCTCAATTTTATTTTATTATTATTTTTTTAATACCATACCCCCCCCCAGCTCTTTTTTTTTTTTTTTTTTTGGCGACTGGTGGGTGTGAGGAACCAAACCTTTGACCTTGGTGTTACAAGTTTGTGTTCTAACCAACTGAGCTAACCGGCCAGCACCCTATATCACAATTTTTTAAAAAGGCAACAGGAAAAGTCTCTTTCTATTTCCCTGTTACACATGGAAGCAAATTGGTACAAGTGGGTCAGATTTTATCTGAAGTATTGTCTATAGCCTCCAAAGTAGAAGCAGAAGTTTTAAATATATGTTTTAATGCATTTGCTAACTTTTTTGCAGAAGTGATACACCTACAAATGCATATACTTGTATTACATATAGGTGCATGGATTGTGCCACTTAAAATTCTATGCTCCTCATCTCCAACTGATTAAAGTGGACAGTTTTATACAGTTTTTTCTCCTCATGATCCCAAAGGCTTGCATGCACATATGTACATACACAATAATCTTCCTATCTCTTCTTTCTCTCACAATAGTTCCTATAATACCAAATCAGTCCCTGCTCAAAACTGGCTAAAATGACTGATAAATCCCAGGATATTGTGCCCTATAAGTAAGTCTTCAAGATGTTTACAGCATCCAAATGGGAATCAGAGTCATTATATAAGAATGGTTATATATACTTTAATCAAAAGATTGATTTTTGTATGGTTGTTCTATTTAAGAGCAAAAAAACCAACCAAATTCTGAAAAATCCTGAATTCTTTGAGTAGCAGAGGAAAATGTTGAAGGTTACAGAGGAGCTAGTCAAGAACAAAAATAATATCTTGATAAAACTGCTGAATTTTATAATATCATAAAGACTACAATGTGAAAAATAAAATCAAAATCAGGGTTTAAAACCAACTGCAACAGCTTATTTCTCTTATTAAAAATGAAACTGAGCATCCTATTTGAGGCTATTTTTCTTTGCATTATATTGTTGCAAATAGACATTCTGAGTGATAGGAGAGAAGTTGTAAATCATATTATAATTCATTTCAGTTTTTGTGTATAAACTCATTAGTCATACCCTTCAGTGAAATACATTTACAAAAACATATCCATTTGTTTGTAAGCATATTATGAATAACACAGAGATGCTTTACTAATTTGATAATTAAGAGCCATTATTTGGCTGTTGAAGACCAATTAAGAAAGAAGAATTTAACCGGTTTAACTCTCTTTCACTCTTTCTCTCAAGCTTAGCTGACTAAGCTTGAGGGAGTATAAAAGGACTAAGGTAATCATACTGTATTAGAACTAGCAGAAGATCTTAGAGATGATCTGGTCCAGGACTCTGAACCTGGAGGCCATGAATATCTAGATAATCAGTGAATTGGCTTCATGAGTGGTCTATGTAACTCTTTTTTTTTTTTTTTT
>NW_007730421.1:0-1336 GCF_000696425.1 Galeopterus variegatus
GAATAAAACTGTGGCTTGAGAGCCAAGGATGTAGAATATAAAGAACTCTTGCAACTCAACAATAAAAATTGGGCAAACAATTTGAATAGACATCTCTTCATAGAAGATATATAAATGGCCAATAAAGACATAAAAAGATGCTCAACATCATTAGCCATAAAGGGAATGCAATCAAAATCACAATGAGATACTATTTCACACCCACTAGCACAACTATAATCTAAAAGATGNGAATAAAACTGTGGCTTGAGAGCCAAGGATGTAGAATATAAAGAACTCTTGCAACTCAACAGTAAAAATTGGGCAAACAATTTGAATAGACATCTCTTCATAGAAGATATATAAATGGCCAATAAAGACATAAAAAGATGCTCAACATTATTAGCCATAAAGGGAATGCAAATCAAAATCACAATGAGATACTATTTCACACCCACTAGCACAACTATAATCTAAAAGATGTACAATAACAAATGTTGGTAAAGATTATGAAAAATTGGAGCACTCATTTATTATGGTGATTTCACTTGGGAAAGCAATTCGGCATTTACACAAGAAGATAAATAAAGACTTAGCATATTCATTACCTGTATATGAGTGTTTATAGTAGTATTACTCATAATAGCCAAAAAGTTGAAATAACACAGATGTTTATCAATTGTTTAACTGGTAAACAAATATGGTATAACTATATAATGAAATATTATTCTGCCATACAAAGGAATGAAATGCTTATTCATACTTCAACTGAAAACATTACATTAAGTGAAAGAAGCCATATACAGAAGGGAGCATATTGTATGGTTTCATTAGCAAAAAATTCCAGAATAGGTGAATTCAAAGAGAAAGAAAGTAAACTAGTGTTTTCCAGGGGTGGCAGAAGAGGGAATGAACAGTGACTGATAAATGAGCATAGACTATCTTTCTCAGAACATGAAAATGTTCTAAACGTATTTGTAGTTATGGTTGCACAACTTTGCAGACAAATTAAAAGCCACAGACATGTATATTTTAAAATTAAGTGTGAAATTTAAGCAATGTGAATTATATCTCAATGGAAAATAAATGACAGCTTATGTATTATCAGAAATGATGCAAGCCAGAGTGCAATAAATAACAATTTTAAAGTCCTGAAAGCAAAGAGGAGGAAAAAACCCCTTTAACTGTGGATTTTTATATCCACTAGGGGGGACAAACATTTTAAGAATGAAAACCAAAACCCAAACCAAGCAAAACAAAAGAAAAAAACCCAGGTAATTTCAGGAAAGTGATATGGCTAAAGAATTAATCACTAGATGAATGACAAAATAGATGCTACATTTGAGAAAATATGTAA
>NW_007730421.1:2890-3849 GCF_000696425.1 Galeopterus variegatus
CATGCATTTAATAGCAGAAGCTCAAGATACATAGAAAGTAACCGACAGAACTAAAAGCAGAAATAGACATTTCTATCCATATTGATAGAAAAGGAGATGAAAAATCAATGAGACATAGCCCTATCAACCAAATTGATTACATTTCATTTATAGAACCATACACTCAACAACTGCATAATACACATTTTTTCAAGAATACAGGAACAATATTTCAATGAATTGTTTAAAATCTGAAGTTATATAGAGTGGGTTCTCTGTCAATGATGTAATTTATTTGTCAATGATGTATATTGATAATAAATAACAATAGTTAATGGAAAAAAGCTTATATGTTTGGACATTAAGCAATACACTTCCAAATAATTCATTGGTCAAAATGGAAATAACAAGGAAAATTAGAAAACATTTACAGCTGAATGATAATGAAAATATGACATATAGAAATTTGTGGGATCCAGCTAAAGTAGGGATCACACAAACATTTAAATGTTTAAATACACATATATTTAAAAAGGTACAAATGCACACATGTATATACACACACACAAATCCAGTGATAACATAAAAAATATATAACATTAATCATCAGGAAAAGTAAATTAAAAACACAGTGAAGTGTCACTGCACATCACTGAAATGGTTAAAAATAATAAGACGGAAAATTTCAAATACATGAAAGGACAGGGATTTAACTCAAATCCTAATACAATGCTAGTGTAAATATAAAATAATATAATCATGCTGGAAAACCATTTGTTGGGTACATTTAAGTTAACCATTTACTTACCACATGTCAAAAGACATGAAAACATACATCCACAAAAATCTTGGTACACAAATATTTATGTCAATTTCATTTATAATAGCCCCAAACTGTAAATAACTGTAAATGTCCATGAGCAAGTTAATTTAAAAATATTGGCTGATTATACAATGAAATTGTCTCTCTCTCTCTCTCT
>NW_007730421.1:5733-25929 GCF_000696425.1 Galeopterus variegatus
CTCTCTCTCTCTCTCTCTCTGCATATATTTGTACTTTGGTTCTTACCATATGTCTAGTCACCATTCTACGTGCTGTGGGTGTGATATTTTGTTTAATTTTCTTAACTGTTTTGCGAGCTGTAAAACACAATTGTAGATATAAAAAAATTAAGGGAAATACGGCACAAAAATTAAAACAATTTACCCAAGATAACTTGGTGGCTGAGTGGTGAATCCAAGAGATTCAAATTCAGGCCTTTGGATTCCCTAGACTCTTGAGCACTGGGTTTTCAAGGACTCATGTTGAAGGAATGCAACAGAAAGAGAGGGATGTGGTAGATAGAAAGGGCAGTGACAATGAAAAGACTATGCCCTATTGACAGAATGCGGGGGCGGGCGGGGTGTTCTGTGAGTGCAGAACAAATGTCAAGGGAAAGATATGAGGGAAGAAAGGGTGATGTAAAATGTTGACACCAGGATTCAAGTGATATCAGTGTCACAGAATTTAGGCCAGCTTTGATAGGCAACAGGAAATCCTGGGTTTGTTTTTAAGCTGGAGGTAAGGCATTATAATGATAACTAATATTTATTGAGTATTTACCAGCAGCCACACATTCTTCTAAGTAATTTAGACACGTACTGATTGTAGCTTCATAGCAACCCTGCAAACCAAGTGCTATTTGAACTTTCATTTCATAGACAAGAAAAGCAAGATCCTAAAAAGTCAGGCAGCTTGACCAAGGCCATACTTGGAAAGTGAAAGGGACAGGATCTGAAATAAGCTGGTGACTGAGCAAAATAACTGGCCACGTTGCTCAAGGGGTCAACATTAAGATCAGATAAACTGAAAGGCTATTGTCATGATTTGGATCAAAGAAAATGAAGATCTAAACCAATTCTCTGAGGACGAAAAAGATTATACACAATAAGCGGCAGGAATTCTGTCTCCAACTATATTTTCCATCTGCTCATCACATAAATATCGGCCAGTTGATTAGCTTCATAAATCATAAGCAGCTAACTTCCCAATGAAACTGCTTTCTGGATCTTTAAATCTGTTGTTGAAGGATTTCTGTGTTCTTAGTAAGGTATACTAAGTTAGTATATTAGTTATATTAGTTAGTATATTAGCACCATATTCAGCTAGCCTGCCATGAATTCTTCCATTCCTAGGCTGACAAGCTAAATAATATTCTTTATAAAAATATTTACAAATTGTGTAATAATTTATGCTGAAGAGTTTACCACAGTAAGGTTCTTCCCCCTACACACAAAATATATTGTCCCAGCCTTTCCCCAACCTTAGGGAGGGCTTCCTCTGTTTGTAGAGGCCTTGGGCCATGATCAAACCTACTCAGGAACAACTTATCCCTGCTGTGAGTGTTTCTGCTTGCATTATGACTTTATTTGGTGCTGCAATATACTGTGTACGTATCAGTTTTCAATTTGTTTAGGTACATTATTTGGTGTTCCAGCTTACTGTAATTGTCAAAAGTATTCATGACTCAGGGACCAAGTTACATTTTCCTGCTTACAGTACTCAAATCATAAGGCTAAAGTCAAATACATCTATCTCTATGTACATATTTTTCACCCATATTCATTGCTACTCTCCATGCTTACTAAAAAAAAAAAAAAAAAAAAAAAAAAAAGCCCCGTTTGTGTTATTTCAGAGGCTATCACAAACCCATTTCTTAGGATTGAAAAACTCCATACAAGGGCTCTATGTTCCTGGCGAGTATCCTAAGAAGTTGTAACTGGTAACACACAAATGAATGTGGTTTTAGGAAATAGAAGAGATCATTAAACCAAAGTGGTCCTTATAACACCTAAAGATGCAGAAACTCTTTAAGTTTGCTGTGAAAGTTTATACAGGTTGTTATAGAGGGACAGGGGTTGGTGACTAGGGCTGTAAGGCATTCTGTATTGCATTTGATAAATCCTGTGATTGTGAGGCAACCAGAGTGGATATCATTATTTTAATTCATATCGTGGTGCTTATGGACAAGCACAGGCTGAACTTTGCATTTCTGTATCAATTGTTTATTTGCTGAGGAATAAGTTAGTATTTTAATTGTGGGCACTAAAAAAGTAAACCAAGAACAAGATTGTAGTTTGGCCTTAGAAATAAGAGAAACATCAAGACGCTCAATGTAATAACTCTCTCTCTCTTTCTCTCTCTCTCTCCCTCTCTCTCTCTCTCTCTTCCCCTCCCTCTCTCTCTTTCTTTCTCATTTGTTCCCACCTTTATGTCTCTCTCTGTGTCAACCTCCTCCTTTTCTTCTACCTCAGAGCAGCTTTCCACACATGACCAAACAAATGACGGATGAGGGCGTTCACATTTCACATCTTACAGATTTTAGGGAGGAATTGACCTAAAGATCTCCGCTGTTTCAAAATAAAAAATCTTTGATAGGTGATTCATTTTTTGAGCTAAGGTCAGTGTGAGTGAATTGAATATTCACAGCAGTTTCCTATGTATGTACATTCACCAGGGTTCTGGGGAAAAAAAAAAAAAAAAACAATCTCTTTAGAAAATACACAACTTGAACTAGAGAGAAATATTCCAAGCAGTGGATTGCTATCCCAAGAAGGATTGAATTCAAAAGGGAAAAAATAAAATTAAAAGTGCCTGCTGGGGTTACACAAATTAGGAAAGTCCATATCACTCACATGCATAGATTTACCTTCACTTAAAACAAAGGATAAAAAAGAGTAGCCTACTATACTCACTTACTCAAAGGCATCCATAGCTCTGCATTATAGGCCCACTTAAAAAACCCTATGTGAAAACTCTTTTTTCACATTTTATTCTATTTTTATTCTAGTCACCTCCCACTCTGTAGTCCCAGGCTCAATTCATGTCGTACCTCCTCCAAAAAGCTTTCTCCAAGTATTATATTCTACCTTTTCTTCAGTCTCATAACACTGGCATCTAGATTCACAACTAGACTTTTTAATCATACATTGTCTTATATTGTTCATTAACTGTTTTGAGCGTATGATTCATTTCCCCTACAGGACTTTAAGCTCCATAAATTTTTTATAATGGTACACTTAACAACAACAATTACCTTTATTCTGACCCCTGAAGCTTATATCACAATGCTGTGTACTCAACGGTAAACACATAAATAGGAACACATTTGGGGAAGATAAGATTTAACACTAATTGTAAAAAGAACCTTGAAGATCGAAGATCACCAAAGCAAGCAGGGGTATGATCTCTTCCCAGACACATAAATGAGCTGTTCAATACTGAATAATGTCATTAAAAAAATAAGCTCAAACATGTAGCATTTGTAAAATAAATGGTCTACTAACACAAAGTTTGCTGTGAGGACCAGTATGCTATTTCTCCTCTTCTTTATTTAAGGATTGACTTGGAAGTAGAAACATTGAATAAAATGTAAAGAAAGAAATAAGTTATCTTCCAGAAAGAGCATGAAGTTTGTATTTTAACACAGATTTCCAATTCTGAGGCTTGTCAACTCAGACCATGACAATGGCTGGCATATAAACTCACTAATTTGGACTAACTGAAATGACCAGCAATTTAAATTTGGGGAAAGCTCCAATTATAAAGAGTATTTAAAAGGCTTAATAACTAAAATCTGAATTAACAAAGGATTACAAATGAATGTTCAAGGGAGAGATTTTCCTTAGTAAACTTACCATGAATATTTGCCATTTGAAAATATTCACTGTTAAAACCTGCCTTAGGTTTTAAAAGTAATTGAAAACAACTTGTATTTGGAAGTAAGACATTTTTTTTCTTTTATATTTACTAACATTATTGTTTGTTGGATGTTTATCTGTTAAATATTTTCTCACATCTGTGTGTATTTCACATTTTAAGAATCTATTTACATTTAATTTTTTTATGACCACACGTGTAAAAAGAAATACATGACTCCCTTTCAGAGGCAAACAAAGAAAGGCTTAAAAATGTTCCCTGACTTGCCCAGGTTGCAGAGTGAATGAGGAGTGTGGTGGGACTATAAATCCATACACACAAATGTCTGTCTAATACCTCTTCTGAAGTAACTGTGTACCTGAATAGTAACACTTCTAAGCCAGCCAACAAGGTATTAAAAAGAATAAGATTTTACTATATTCTAAAGTTTTAAACAGAAAGAAGTTCTGATTTTTCCAGACAGAATACAATTACATGAACAATAAAACACCTCATCTCCTCCAGATTAATGCATATAGATCTTAGGTGCAGTGTTTAGTAGGTGCCTGTGTAACAGTTATTATTTCTTTTTATTATGTAATTATTTCGATGGAAAAGGTCTATAGATAATAGATGTGTAATTATTTTGATGGAAAAGGTCTATAGATAATAGATGCATAGATAAATATTCCTCTCTTGGGTGCACGTCTCTCTCTCTCTCTCTCTCTCTCTCTCTCTTCCCTCCTCCCCCCCTTCCTGAACTGGCAGGATCAGATAATTAGAAACAAATAGATGATCTTTGATNTCCAATTATAAAGAGTATTTAAAAGGCTTAATAACTAAAATCTGAATTAACAAAGGATTACAAATGAATGTTCAAGGGAGAGATTTTCCTTAGTAAACTTACCATGAATATTTGCCATTTGAAAATATTCACTGTTAAAACCTGTCTTAGGTTTTAAAAGTAATTGAAAACAACTTGTATTTGGAAGTAAGACATTTTTTTTTCTTTTATATTTACTAACATTAGTGTTTGTTGGATTTATCTGTTAAATATTTTCTAACATCTGTGTGTATTTCACATTTTAAGAATCTATTTACATTTAATTTTTTTATGACCACACGTGTAAAAAGAAATACATGACTCCCTTTCAGAGGCAAACAAAGAAAGGCTTAAAAATGTTCCCTGACTTGCCCAGGTTGCAGAGTGAATGAGGAGTGTGGTGGGACTATAAATCCATACACACAAATGTCTGTCTAATGCCTCTTCTGAAGTAACTGTGTACCTGAATAGTAACACTTCTAAGCCAGCCAGCAAGGTATTAAAAAGAATAAGATTTTACTATATTCTAAAGTTTTAAACAGAAAGAAGTTCTGATTTTTCCAGACAGAATACAATTACATGAACAATAAAACACCTCATCTCCTCCAGATTAATGCATATAGATCTTAGGTGCAGTGTTTAGTAGGTGCCTGTGTAACAGTTATTATTTCTTTTTATTATGTAATTATTTCGATGGAAAAGGTCTATAGATAATAGATGCATAGATAAATATTCCTCTCTTGCGTGCACCTCTCTCTCTCTCTCTCTCTTCCCCCCTCCCCCCCTTCCTGAACTGGCAGGATCAGATAATTAGAAACAAATAGATGATCTTTGATGCTTACACCCAAGAATCCTCTCTCTTTCCTCTTTTATATATACCGCTTATGCTGAGGTAAGTTTATGGAGGCAATTGGATTCACTGTTTGCATGCAGCAACATATTTAGCAGGTGGCTCTGTGGGTCCAATTAATTCCTTAGCAATATGGGTCAAATGAGGTTATTGGATTATGTTTGTAGCCAATTATAATTGTTTTGGTTGAATACTCCCTCCTGTAACCTAATTTACAGCTAAGAAAACAGCACTGAAAATAGTTCATGCGTGGAAGAAAATAAGCCTATGTAAAAATTGGACAAACAGTTTCTTTTTTCTAGATCATGAAACATGACCTTTTACTTTGGGCATAAAGAAAAGCCTTTTTTGTAGGAATAAAAATAAAAATGTCAGACATAAAACACTTTGAAGACATCTCATTATCATCATTATCATTATCAATATTATCTCCACATTGTCATGGAAAGTAATTTCATTGATAAGAAGCAGCATGACAAGAAGGAAGAACACGTGTCTGAGACCACGTAGACCGGAATTCAGAAGTTGGCTTTGCCCCTGATGAGTCACAACCTCTCTGAACTTAATGCCCTTCACCTAGAAAGTGGAAATAGTAAGTCTGTTACTGCAATGATCAGATGAAGAAATGTACATGGATGTGCTTTAATAAGGGAACATCATAAGACATTGGTTATGAAACAGTATTAATAATAGATATTTCTTCTGAAGTTATTTTAAACTATAGTGCAAGGAGATTTCCATATATTGAAACTTGCTAGTGTAGTGTTAAGAAAAATTTTGTTAACTAATTATACTTTTTCTTCTCCTGCTGCAATTATGTTGGGAATGTGACTAAGGTTTTCTAAAGGCAGTGGGAAAGTCCATGATGTTCGATTGGAAAAGTCACTGTGATAGAAGGTATTACCAGAAGAACATGTGGTTCTGTAAGGAACCAAAGTCAAATGCCAAACATCAAGCAAATGAGTGACTCTGAACCCCAGGACCTGTTTTAAAGGAGAAATTATCAGGAGATAATTTTCAATGACAATATATTTTGTTATATAGTAGATTTAGTAATCATACTGATTTGAGGACTGCACATTGCACATGGGTATTGATATTCAATGCTGTATCCCACAGATATTTATAATCAATTAGGTCTCAATTAAAAATAAATTTTAAAAATAAATAAAATAAAATGTGCAACATAGAAAGACAAAAAAAAAAAAGAAAAAAAGAAAATAGATTTTGTTACTCGCAGTTCCCAAAGGAAGGGAGCATGCCATGCCACACAGAGCCACACAGGCAATTACCATTGTCTATCAGGTGGGAGAGGGAATGGGGAAAATGGACAAAAAGCCCTTATTTCAGCTTTTGCAGGAAGAAACAGGTGAGACAGGGTGAGAAGACTTAGCATTGGCTAGGTTGAATAATTTCAGTGGACTCTGGGGTATGGGGCTATCCATAGTTGCTTGGTGTCTGGCTCTTACATGATTAGGGCAGGTAGATAGTGACCCTGAGTATAAGAATCTGATAGAGGTGCTGGTGGGATTTATGAACTCTGGTTTGGTTAGTTTGCATATGAAAGGTGTGCTCCCTTAAAGGCAAGTAGTATACTATTTCTAGGAATTGATTGACCCCAGGGAGAGCAGTCTCTCCAGTGTCAGAAAAGCCCCAGATGTCAAAATATTAGCACATACTTAATGTAGGATGAAACCAAGGAACCTGTAATCAGTTATTTCTAGTTATAGCTGCAGTTTAGCCTTCATTCAACAATGGCAAAAGCTAATCTTTCCAATAACCTTTTCAGGTGGGTGTTACTTTTATCTCTAATCTGCAGATGTGTAAAGAGATGCTTCAGGGAGTTTAAATAATTTGCTCAAGTGAATAGGTTGATTTGATTCAGGTTCTACCTGGATAAATCTGAAGCACATATTCTTTGTGTGACCCAAGAATGACTCTGGGTCATTATCCACAGACAGGTCTTTGTTCATAGCACCTATTCCTAACACCATATCCCTGGGAAAAAGCTAAGAGTAACCATTGTCCAAGACCACAGTATTGCAGGTGTTCTCCCTGTGAACTCAGGGCCAGGGAGGTGACATGGAAGGGGAGACGCATTATGTTGCATTCCTCAGACTCTAGGGTGATTTGGGGCATTCAGGAAGCCAGTCATCTCCATGTGTGGGACAGTGATGAAATGATACTATGTCCATGGCGAACATCTTATGAAGTTTCCAGAGTTCTGGTCCTACTGACATGGAAGAGCAGGACAGTGAGATTATTACATTTCCAACATCAATATGGAAGACCAGTGCTTTTTCCTTCATGCACCACTGGTCAAGTGGCATTTTTGGCATTCCAAAGGAGCTATGAATTCAAAGCATCAAAGTCTACTTCTTAGTATCAGACAGTCTAGTGATTAAGATAGTGGACTCAGAAATAACACAACCTGAATTAGTAGCTTGACTTTGTCACTCACTAGTGTGTAAGTTTTGATAATTTTGTTGAAATTTTAGATTCTCAACAAAAACTGGAAATAATGACTGTACCTATCTTGTGGTACTATTGTGAAAATTAAGTGGGAAAAAGCATACAAAGTGCTTGCTATAGTCTCCTACACAAAGAAGCACCCGAAACTTATCTTTATTAATAATTGTTTAAAGTTTAATACAAATGTTATGTGACCCCAGCAAACATTTTTCGGTAGCTGAGGATAACTAACATACACTTTTTAGTCTAAAGGAACAGGAAGAAATTGGGATGCAAAGGAGATTTCAATTTCTTCTGGCATTCTATCATTGCCAGAAGTTGAGCATAAAAACAGCAAAACCATGGAACTGGGAGACAGCAATCTCACCTTCTTTCTCTCTGTCTCTCGGTCTCTGTCTCTCCCTGTCTCTCTCTAACACACACATATTATCTATAAAGGAGAAAGCACTATACATATTGTCTTAGAGATCTTTTGATATTTACATAGAAGTCAATGTCAGACTTGTGTAATGCTGCATTATATTCCAGGTCTGAATATATTATGACCTCTTTAGCCATTTCCTAATTAATGGATATCCAATTACTAAATGCAGTCTAATGACTGGATTGTGGTGTGTGTGGTGGGGGGAAAGGTGAGAGGCAGAAGATGAGGCTGATAAAAAAGGAAAAAGCCATATTTTGCAGAATTTATGTGACAAGTTAGAAAATTATGATTTTATTTTAAATACACGGTGATGGCATCCAGAGATTTTAAGCAGCATGTCTACCAACAGCAGCATTTTGCAATTATACCATTGCTGCATTGAAAACTTTGTACAAACATCTTTGAACAAGTGTGGAAGTGTTTCTTTAAGTTAGATTGCTAGAAATAGGATTATCAGCTTCACATATTTTACATTTTCAGGAGTACTGACAAAATACTCTGATGAAATGCTTTACTACTCGCTCAAAAGAGCCAATGTATGGAAACGAACCCCCCATCTGGAAAATTGTCAATATTATCAAATTTTTAAAATATTTTCTAATTACTGGGAGATAAGTGACACAATGGAATTCCATCTTGCACTGGGATTATGTTCTACAGTTGATGCATAAATGAAAATTCCTAATTAATATCATCCTGGATGACCCATGACTCATGCATATATTATAATAAATAAATTTAAGTTTTGGAGTATGTAATTTTTCTCCACCCTAAGCACAAGAAACACTGAGCCAGTTCAAAGTAAGAAAAGAAGGAAAGTTTAAATTGCAGGTGCCTGGAAATTCAAATCCTTTTGCTTTTAAGATAATTAACAACTCTGGAGTGAGTGAGGTAAGGGCATGCAATTTAACATAAATTATTTCTACTTACCTAAATGGTTTATTTTATTTTTCTTTAACATTAAGTCTGTAATATTCCCCAAGGTTAAGCAATTTTTTATTATTGCAAAAATTAATAATATAATATATGAAAACATCTATCAGGAATCTGGACTAAGAAGTGCTCAATAACAGTTTTTTGGATTTGGATCCATATTGTGCCAAAACTGACACATATTCCCATCGTTTAGTGAAAAGTCAGAAATTTGCTTTTTAAAACTAGGCTCTCCTTCTGTGTTACCAATAAGAGCTCTTGTTCTCATGTTTGTTGGTATGGTTTTATACCTTTTTGTGATATTGAAGTGAGGATGTACATGAGGGGGAAGATTGATGTTCAGTTCTATGTTAGGATTAAGTTAAATAAACAAATAATGTTACTTGTGTAATATCTCATTTTTTGTTATANGCTTTTTAAAACTAGGCTCTCCTTCTGTGTTACCAATAAGAGCTCTTGTTCTCATGTTTGTAGGTATGGTTTTATACCTTTTTGTGATATTGAAGTGAGGATGTACATGAGGGGGAAGATTGATGTTCAGTTCTACGTTAGGATTAAGTTAAATAAACAAATAATGTTACTTGTGTAATATCTCATTTTTTGTTATATTTCTACTGATTTTCCGCAAGTTTAAGAATTTTTTATGTGTTTATAACTTATAATTTTTTCCCAAGAATTGGATGCTCATGTTCTCTGCTTCTATTCCTGACCAGTTTTAATGGTTTCATTTGTATTTCAAATCTTTCTACAAAAAGGAACTCTCATACGTTGCTGGTGGGATTGCAAAATGGTGCAGCCTCTATGGAAAATGATATGGAGGTTCCTCAAACAATTGCAGATAGATCTGCCATATGACCCAGCTATCCCACTGCTGGGAATATACCCAGAAGCATGGAAATCATCAAGTCAAAGGTATTACCTGTTCCCCAATGTTCATCGCAGCACTATTTATGATAGCCAAGAGTTGGAACCAGCCCAAATGTCCATCATCAGATGAGTAGATATGGAAAATGTGGTATATCTACACAGTGGAATACTACTCTGCTATAAAAAAAGAATGAAATACTGCATTTGCAATGACATGGATGGACCTAGGGAGAATTATATTAAGTGAAACTAGTCAAGCACAGAAAGAGAAATATCATATGTTCTCATTTATTTGTGGGAGCTAAAAATAAATAAATAAATGCACAAATAATGGGGGGGGGAGGGAAGAAGACACAACAATTACAATTCCTTGAAGTTGATACCACAAGCAAACAGAAAAAAGGTTGCTGGGGTGGGGAGGAAGGAGGGAGGAAGGTTTCGGTAATGGGCCAAAATAATCAACCACATTGTATATTGACAAAACAAACAAACAAACAAAAACAAACAAAAAAACCTCCAAAAATCACCTCTGCTCAGAACAACTGCTGCTTAAATGTAGCCCCCTGAATCGTGCATGAGCCCCCCCCCAAAAAAATCCCAAATCTTTCTCAACCTTTTGCTTATAATTTGTATTTGTTTATGATGCCTTTTGATACACAAAACACTTTGGTCTTTATGTACTCAGGCACCCCAATCATTTCTTTTGTGTCTTCTTTGTTTTGTTAAATCTTTAGGATGCTTTCCTGGCTTTCACAATTCTTATCCTATTTTATCCATCTAAGAACCCTTAAAGGAGACTAGACTTCAGTGAAGCTAAACTTTTTGTCTAGCAGGTCACCAATTCTAAGTCATGAAGCAGCACTGAAACTCAGATTTTCTGAGTCCACATTCTCTGATGCCTCTCCTAAGCTTAATCTAGCTAAAGGTTTGTCAGTTTTGCTTATCTTTTCAAAACAAAACCTCTTAATTTTGTTGATCTTTTCTATTGTTTTTCTGTTTTCTATTTCATTTATTTCTGCTGTGATCTTTGTTATTTCCTTCCTTTGGCTAAATTTGGGCTTAGTTTGTTATTTTTTTCTAGCTCTTTGAGGTATAAAGTTAGGTTATGTATTTGAAATCTCTTCTTTCTTAATGTAGGTGCTTATCACTATAAACTCCCTAGTGCTGCTTTTGTTGCATCTCATAAGTTTTGATGTGCAATAGTCAGTTTTGCTTATCTTTTCAAAACAAAACCTCTTAATTTTGTTGATCTTTTCTATTGTTTCTCTGTTTTCTATTTCATTTATTTCTGCTGTGATCTTTGTTATTTCCTTCCTTTGGGTAAATTTGGGCTTAGTTTGTTATTTTTTTCTAGCTCTTTGAGGTATAAAGTTAGGTTATGTATTTGAAATCTTTCTTCTTTCTTAATGTAGGTGCTTATCACTATAAACTTCCTAGTGCTGCTTTTGTTGCATCTCATAAGTTTTGATGTGCTATGCTTTTGTTTTTGTTTGTCTCAAGATATTTTCTAATTTCCATTTTGATTTCTTCTTTGACATAATGGTTGTTTAATTTTCAGATGCTTGTGAATTTTCCAGTTTGTGTTCTGCTATGAATTTTTAGTTTTATCCCATTGCAGTTAGAAAAGATACTTTGTATGATTTTAGTCATCTTCAATTTTGTAAGACTTGTTTTGTGATCTAACACATGATGTCTCCTGGAGAAAGATCCAGAAGAACATGTATTCTACTGCTTTTGGGTGAAATGTTGTTCATGTGTCTGTAGGGTCCACTTGATCTCCAGTGTCATTCAAGTCCTCGGTTTCCTTCTTTGTCACCTATCTCAATGTTCCTTATTACCAGTGGTGTACTGAAGTGTCTTACCATTTTTGTATTGCTGTCTATTTCTCCCTTCATTTCTGTCAATGTTTACTTTACATAGTTAGATGTTTTGATGTTAGGTGTATTTATACAAACGTCCTTTAAAAAGATTGTGGAAAAATAGAATTAAAAGTTAATACAAATCCTTCCATGAACTATTTCAAGACCACTCATATTTATAATTGTCAAATATTCCTGATGGATTGAAACTTTTATCATTATATAATATCCTTCTTTGCCTCTTGTGACAGTGTTTGACGAAAGTTAATTTTGTCTGATAGAGATATAGCCACCCATGCTCACTTTTAGCTATCATTTGCATGGAATATCTTTTTCCATTCCTTCACCTATGTTCATCCTTAAATCTAAAGTGAATTTTTTATAGACAGTATATAGTTAGATCTTTTGTTTTTATACTCTTAGCCAGTTTATGTCTCTTGATTGTAGAGTTTAACACATTTACATTTAAAGTAGTTATTGCTAAGGAAGGATTTGTTATTGCCATTTTGTTAGTTGGTTAAATGGTAGCATCCAGGGGCTGGGTGGGTGGGGGAGGAAAGGGGATTTACTGTCAATGGGCGTAAAGTTTCAGTTAATCAAGATGAATAAACTCTAGAGATCTTCTGTACAGTACTGTACCTCCATCGACAATAATATATAATATATTGTATGCTTGATTAAAATTTATTAAGTGGGTAGATCTCATATTATTTGTTCTTTTGACAACAAAATATTTTTAAAAGTCTATTAGTCTCATGCAATTTTAGAGCCAATGTCCTATAGACATTGCATGCAGTTAAATTCAGACTCTACTCTGAGAGATGTAAATTTCTTACTGTTCTCAGGCACAAAGATCATAATAAATTTGACTGAATTAACTCCTCTCAAAGAAGAAAAACTCTTAAAGTCATCCATTCCCTGAAAGAGAAAGATGCCCCAGGAATGAGCATTGGCTGGTGTCTGTGAAGTAACATGCTGCTGCAGATGTTCATTAAGCAGTACTCCAAGGAGATGGTTACTAGCAGATCTAATTTTAGGGAGAGAGCGGGGAGGCTGGGAATGTGCTTGCATATTCATTTGCCGATTGTACTTAACCTTCTGCCTGCTCCCAGTGACCAGTATCTAACTTCAATTTTTACTGCTGCATTCATCTCTAAAACCAAAGATTGGCAAGTCATGGTGAAGAGTCGTAGACTTAGAAAATGTCAAGGCTGAAGAAGTCTTCAGTTATGCGCATTTTATTGTATGAAGTGGGGAAATGAAGCCCAGTGTGGCAACGGGACTTCTGTAGAGTCAGGTTGCTAATCTACTTTTTGTATCTCCAATGGGAGACTTGCTAAATTCGTCTTATTTTACATTTTTTTAAAACCAAGACTCATAAAGTCCTCACAATAAAATTGCCCTCTCTCATCTAAATATATTGGTGTTGTTTTAGGATTTTTTTTTTTTTTTTTTGCGAGCTCCGCATTAAATACACTTTTTTGTGCACAAATGTCAGGGAACACACTCAGACACCTAACCAAGATCTTTGTGTTATTCACATTTCCTGTGTTGATGCTTCCCTTACATTGTAAGGGAATAGATGTTCCTTTTACAACTGAGGACTGAGGCAGATACTTCAATATTTTTTTTTTCATTATTTACTATAAGCAAATAATAGAGCCAGATTTGACACTGGTCTGTCTGTATCAGAAGTTTGTGCCCTTGAACCTCTATCAAATCACTTGCAAGTAATTGTATTTTCTTTCCTCACTCTTATCTACTAGAATTCTTACTTAATTTGTATATTGGAAAAAAGTAAACTAGGATCTCACAAGTGGAAAAAAGTTAATTTTTATCCATAATAGTAGTAATATTGGAAAAAAGATTGTACGTCCCTATAAAATTTTGTAAATTCAAAAGGCCTTTACACATATCTGCAAATACCTGATGAGGAAATCAAGGTACGTAACACTATCAAAGTTTCAGTAAGGAAATCAAACAGAGAAGCCCTACCACCCAGCACCTAAAAATGTGACTGTATTTGATAATAGGGCTTTTAAAGAGGTGATTAAGTTAAGATTAGACTCTTAGGGCCCTAATCCAACCTGACTAGTGTACTCATAAGGACAGAAAATTTGTACACATAGACTGATACCAGAGGCATATGTACTCATAGGAAAGACCATGCAAGGACATAGAAAGAAGGCAGCCATCTGCAAACCACACCTGCTGACACTTTGATCTTAAACTTCGAGCCTCCAGTATTGTATGAAAACAAGTTTCTGTGTGTAAGCCATCTAGTCTTTTGTATTTTGTTATGGTAACCCTAGTAAACTATCACCCACATCGATTAAGCTTTAAGTAGGGTATCCCTAGAAAACTAATACACATATCAATAATAATTTTATATCCATTCTAATAATCTTTGCTTTTTATTGGAGCAGTAAAAAACAAAATTTACTTTGCTTTTAATAAAATAAAAAGCAAATAAAAGGCAAATATTATAGAAAGGATATAAAAGCAAGACTCAATTCTATGTTGTCTATAAGATATTCATTTTAAATGTAAACATACAGATATATTGAAGTTAAATGATTGGGAAAAAGTACACCATGCAAACAACAAGCATTAAGGGTGAAATGGCTGTATTACTACCAGACAAAATAGACTTCAAAGCAAACATTATACTCAGAGGTAAAGAGTAATATTTCATAAAGACAAACAGTGTAACTTTTCAGGAAAACATAGCAATCAGACCTGCATATGAACTTAATTAAAAATTTGCAAATGTATAAAGCAAAAATTAGTGGACGTATAGAGAGAAAGTAACAACACTACAATAATAGTAAGATTTTAACATGCTTTTCTCAGCAATTAATTCAACAATTAGACAAAAAACAATGTAAATTATTTGAAAATTGTGATCCACAAACTTGACCTAATGGACATTTCTAGAACACTACACATAACAACTGAAAAACACACATTATATTGAATTTCCTATGCACATTAACCAAAATAGACCATATGATTTAAATAAATTTAAAGATTTATTTTTTTTCAGATTATATTCTCTGATCACAATAGATTTATATAAAATACATTAACAATAAAAAATCTTGGGAAACATATTTGAAAATCAGACAACACATTTGTGAGAAATGCAGGATAAAGAAGAAATTACAAAAAAAAAGCCTCCATGAAAAATATTTTAAATGGATGTTAATGAGAAATACAATAAACAAAAATCTCTGTGATTTGGCTAAGATATAAAGTTATAACAAGAAAAGTACATTTCAGAAAAAAAAGACAGTTTTAAAATTAATGAACCAATATTTAAGATTTCATCATAAAGAGCAATAAAATGATGAGCAAAATAAATTAACAATTAGCAAAAGAAAAATATGTTAAGCAAAAATCAATACAATACAAAATGTACAAAATAGAGAAAATTAATGAAACAAAACCTCATTCTTTGGAAATAGTCAACAAAAATAATAAATCTGTAGTAAGAGTAATAATTGAAAAAAGAGAGAGAGAACACAAAATGCCAATTTTAAATATTATTTTTAAATGAGAAAACTGGTCTGTCAGCTTTACTGAAATATTTTGATTTGTGAATTCCATTAAGAATCTGATGAAAGCAGCATAGTTAACCCAAGAAAAAGTACATACCTATAAATTATTGCAAATTTCATGGAGATGGAGATCCACTGAAGCCCATCTTAATTTGGAATAAGAATTCTGCATAGGGTAATGAAGATCCACACTTAGGGCAATTGGTGTCAAGATCATACATTTTGGCATTTAATATAGAATGCATTTTAATTGTCATATAATCATCTTATATGTCTGCATTTGTCTAATATGGGTTAATTCTGTATCTTCAACCATTTCACCCTTAAATATACTAGAGTATGTTTCTTAAAAACAAGGACATTGTATCACATAACCAAAGTACAATTAGCAAACACGAAAGGTAATATTATCTAATAATAATATGTACTTCACAGTCATATACACATCTCCAATTTTACAACAGTTGCCCTTATAACTATGTTTGTCCACATGTTTGTTTCCTGGTCTGGTATTCTCATAAACAGCAATATCACACATAACATTTAGTTGACAGGGATCTTCAGTTTTTATTCTGGAAAATTCGTCAGTCTACCCTTGCCTTTCATAAACTTGACATTTTTAGAATAAAATAGGCTAGTTATTTTGTAGAATGTCTGTCAATTTGTGTTTTTCTAATGTTTCACTCATAAATAGATTTGTACTAGGCTTTTTTGGTAATAAAACCAACCATGTTAGTAATGAACCCCCTTCTCAGTGCATCATATCAGGAAATATCTTAAATTGGTTTGTTCCGTTGTGGTTGAAATCAACCTTGATAAATTAGTTCTGATGGTTTTCAGCATGGTTTTCTACTTGAAAGTTGTTGTTCCTTGCTTTTTGTTTTCTGTTTTTGTATTTGTTTTTTGCATTATGTTTAATAATTGATTTATGCGGAGATCATTTTTATTTTATGTAAATATACTTTTCCTGATCAAACTTTTACCCACAACTCTTAGTCAGACAGTAGATTTTCAGGCATGTCTGGATCTATTTAAATACTATCATGGGGTTCTCTTTTTCTCTACTTCTCAGAGAAATTAATCTCAATCTATGAAAATAAAAAATAGAAGCCTCTCCAAAACAGAAAAAAAAATTACAATGACAAGAATAAAAAACATGTTTTATTTCAGTGCTTTTCTTAGGGATTTAATAGTTTGATATTTACAACTGTNATAAACTTGACATTTTTAGAATAAAATAGGCTAGTTATTTTGTAGAATGTCTGTCAATTTGCGTTTTTCTAATGTTTCACTCATAAATAGATTTGTACTAGGCTTTTTTGGTAATAAAACCAACCATGTTAGTAATGAACCCCCTTCTCTGTGCATCATATCAGGAAATATCGTAAATTGGTTTGTTCCGTTGTGGGTGAAATCAACC
Source organism: Galeopterus variegatus (assembly GCF_000696425.1). Classification (NCBI taxonomy): domain Eukaryota; kingdom Metazoa; phylum Chordata; class Mammalia; order Dermoptera; family Cynocephalidae; genus Galeopterus; species Galeopterus variegatus. The sequence continues at coordinate 22,597 of NW_007730421.1, forward strand.
TTGATAAATTAGTTCTGATTGTTTTCAGCATGGTTTTCTACTTGAAAGTTGTTGTTCCTTGCTTTTTGTTTTCTGTTTTTGTATTTGTTTTTGCATTATGTTTAATAATTGATTTATGGGGAGATCATTTTTATTTTATGTAAATATACTTTTCCTGATCAAACTTTTACCCACAACTCTTAGTCAGACAGTAGATTTTCAGGCATGTCTGGATCTATTTAAATACTGTCATGGGGTTCTCTTTCTCTCTACTTCTCAGAGAAATTAATCTCAATCTATGAAAATAAAAAATAGAAGCCTCTCCAAAACAGAAAAAAAAAATTACAATGACAAGAATTAAAAACATGTTTTATTTCAGTGCTTTTCTTAGGGATTTAATAGTTTGATATTTACAACTGTGTTTCTCTAGGTCATACTGGAGACCTGGAAATAACAGACACAGCAATCAACAGAATTTCTCTGTAACTTGTCTCCACCCACAGATATAGTCAAAGATGTTAGTACCCCTCGAAGTTTCAGTTATTTAGGTCTTATAGTCCACAGCAGGGGTCCCACATGCTCTTTGATAAATACACCAAGAAAGGCCTCTTTTTGGGTCTCTGAAGCCCAGGAAGTAATTTGAGTGCCTGACCACCACTTCTCCCCCAGGGACAATTTTGTAGCCTGGGCCCACGACCTCCAGGACCTTTAAATACTACTCTCCCAGCAGCTTATGGCATAGAGAGCATGAACTCTTCAGATGATATGTGATATCCTGCAATCCTGGAGTCCCTGAAGTTCTAAAAGTCTTAAAGCAGACTATGTCCTGGGAGCAGAGATTTTATCTGTGCTAAACTTTGCCACATGGTTATCAAGTAAGATCTTGCCTTATTCCCCAATGTCTTACAAAACATTTGGTGTAAGCAAGTGTTTTCGGTTTTACATAAAGCATCTCTCTTTCTCTCTCTCTAAAAACCAAATATGAGTCTATTAGGGATAGACCAAGGGGAAACTGCTTAGCAAAAACTGTGCTGTCTCAGAATTGATCCTCCTCCATGAGAATGAGTCTGAGTTTCTAAGTCCAACTCCCTCTCCATGAAAATGAGTTCTCTACCAGGACACAATGTGGTCCTGTATAAAATGTGTAAGTGGTGAGCTGCCCCACTTGTCAGGCAGACGTGTCCATACGTGTTGGAATGATAATGGTAGGATGGACCTTAAACTCAGGCAAGAAATACCCTGCTTATAAATATTTTCCCAGGCTAGAGGGACTAGCACCATTAATTAGATTCTTCCTGTCCATATAGAAGCACTCTGGAAAGGAAGTGATCACTCTGTCTCTTCTGTATAAGAACACAGTGTTTACCGAGAGAATAATATGGAAAACAAAGAAATAACAGATCTGTCAGTTTCTGTGCCAATCAAATCCTGGCACCAGAGAAGTCAAGATCAAGAGTTTAGAGTCAAAGTGAAACGATATTGAGGGATCTGTCCTAGGATGTGACTAAGTGATATCAAGGGATCCAAGGATCTCCTCCACCCTTGAACTTTTGATATTTACAGGGCATTCCAAGACAAAAGGCACATGATTGTCAGCCACCAATAGACTTGTGCAGGTGTGGATATTGAGTCTATCCAGTGTTCCATGCTCTGTGATTCCCTGCTTAGTTCCACCCTTTGGTTTATCTCTTGATTCTACAGATATGAAACCCCACAGCTTTGGTAAAAGGCATCTCTTCTCCAACATTAACTTCTGCAACCCTCATCTCCATTCCCACATCCCCACCAACTGAGGGAGATAGACCATGGGCACTACTATTATAATAAATGATGATGATGCCATCTGTGGGCAAAGATAATTACCATGAGCTCCATGAAGGGGTGGTTTTCTAATCAGTAAGCCTAGAGAGGACCTTCTAGTGGCCGGCTTCATCTGGCCCTGCTGACCTCTCTAGCCACATCTCTCCCATTCAGCTCCTTGAACTCTGTGCTCCTGACCCGCTGAGCTATTTAATGCTTTCCATTATGTCATAATCTCTTTCACCTCTGCCTTTTACACTTTAGACCAGAACACTCTCCCCTCCCGACCCCTTGTTATCTCTCAATGTTCATCATTCTTCTTTCTAGTCTGAGCTGCTAGGTTTGTTCTTCCTGGAAAGATTCTCCAGTTCCCTTAAATGCAGTTACATCCACATCCCCACNGTTTGTTCTTCCTGGAAAGATTCTCCAGTTCCCTTAAATGCAGTTACATCCACATCCCCACCCCTCTTTTCTTCTCACAGCACTTATGGCTTTTGTAATTGTGAGTTTGTGTTCGCTTCTGCCCTCTGAGCTCCTTGAGGAGACAGGGTGTGATGTCACACATCTGTGTATCTCCCAGCTTAGGTGACTGTCCAAGTTGCAGAAGACACAGTGGATATCAGTTGAATTGATTACACATTTACCACTTTATTACTCCTGTAACTTCTGACTGAATGGGCTTTTCACACCCTCCACCCTTATTGCACTGTTATTTTTAATAGGTGTTAACAGAAAGTAAATTGCTATTGATGCAATTGCTACCTATAGTATAAGACTGGCCTCTAAGCCCAACTCCATGCCAACAAAGCTTAAGGACAGCTAGCTGTGGGGAAGACTTTCCAGGAAGTAAACCAATTAGTGTCACATGCTTTGCTTGATATCGTATCTGCATTTTCTGCCTTAGGTTTTAAGAAAATCTATATCAGCACATACCATAATTGCTTGCCTACCAGTTATATGTTTTACTGACAGTTTGGTTAAAACTGCCAAAAAAACTAAAGTCAGAGAAATAATGAGAGTAAGGAAAGAAGAAAGGAATCAAGGAAGGTAGAAGAAAGGAAGGAAAGATGCAAGTGAAAAAGGAAAGGAAAAGGAAAATAATTCCAAACAGGCTAAAAGGTTGAGCTGCCATCTAAACTGCAGGATGCATGTGTTGAAGACACGATTTACTTACTGGCTTGGAGGAAATCAGTTAAATTATCTTTTAGTGACAGCCAACTAGGCCACCGCGGGGACAATCCTCTCCTGAGGAAAAGGTCCTATGACAAGAAAAACAGTAGATATTACTTTGTTTCATGTGGATACAGAGTCTTCTAGCCACCCTCAATCTCCTAGGGTAATTTTAGATGGAAGTCGATTTCATTCAGCCTCTTTGGACATGTCAGCATAAAAATTGTCTTTGAACACACAGGTCCACATGCTTATGGTCTGAAGAAACTGCTGAGGAGTGAATTTGATACATGAATATAATACAGAGCTGGTGTTGTGGGTGCAGCATCTCTTAGCTGTCTCACATCATAGGGCCAGGGGAGAGAGGTATGGTGTGGCAGAGAG